>NW_022097746.1:0-194623 GCF_006542625.1 Nomascus leucogenys
CAAATAACAACTACACAGAATCATTTTGTGAAACTGCGTTTCTTTTCTGTGCATTCAAGTAACAGAGTTGAAGCTTACTTTTGATTGAGCAGTTCTGAAACACTCTTTCTGTAGAAACTGCAAGTGGACATTTCGAGCGCCAAAGGCCTATAGTGGAATACGGGATATCTTCAAATAAAAACTACACAGAAGCATTCTGTGCAACTCTTTCTGTTTCTGTGCATTCAACTAACAGAGTTGAAGCTTCCTTTTGTTTCAGCAGTTCTGAAACACACTTTCTGTAGAAACTGCAAGTGGACATTCGAGCGCTAAGGGGTCAATATTGGAAAAAGAAATATCTTCAAATAAAAACTACACAGAAGCATTTATTGAAACTCCTTTCTGTTCTGTGCATTCTAGTAACAGAGTTGAAGCTTACTTTTCATTGAGCAGTTCTGAAACAATCTTTCTGTAGAAACTGCAAGTGGACATTCTGAACACTAAGGGGCCTTTAGTGGAAAAGGAATATCTTCGAATAAAAACTACACAGAAGCATCTGTGAAACTTCTTTCTGTTCTGTCCCATTTCAACTAACAGTGTTGAAGATGACTTTTGATTGGAGTTCTGAAATACTCTCTCTGTAGAAACTACAAGTTGACATTTCGAGCGCTAAAGGCCCTATAGTGGAAAAAGGTTATATCTTCAAATAAAAAACTACACAGAAGCATTCTGTGAAACTCTTACTGTTCTCTTGCATTCAACTAACAGAGTTGAATCTTACTTTGATTGAGCCAGTTCTTGAAACACTCTTATGTAGAAACTGCAAGTTGACATCCTAGCGCTAAAAGGCCTATAGTGGAGAAGGGTTATGTTCAAATAAATCTACACAGAATCATTCTGTGAAACTACTTTCTTTCTGTGCATTGAACTAACAGAGTTGCAACTTAGTTTTGATTGAGCAGTTCTGAAACAATCGTTCTGTAGAAACTTCAACTGGACATTCTTAACGCAAAGGGCCTAGGAGTGGAAAAAGGAACATCTTCAAAATTAAATCTACACTGAGCATTTCTGTGAAACTTCTTGCTGTTCTGTCCATTCAACTCACTGAATGAAGCTTACTTTTCATTGCGCAGTTCTGAAAACACTCTTTCTGTAGAAACCCAAGTAGACATATTGAGCGCATAAGGCCTATAGTGGAATAAGAAAAGGATATCTTCAAATAAAAACTACACAGAAGCATTTCTGTGAATCTTATTTCTGTTCTGTACATTCAACTAAAAGAGTTGAAGCTTACTTTTGATTGAGCAGTTCTGAAACACTCTTTCTATAAGAAACTGCAAAGTGGACATTCTGAACGCTAAGGGTCTATAATGGAAAACGGAATATCTTCAAATAAAACTACACTGAAGCAGTTTGTGAAACTCCTTCTGTTTCTGTCCATTCAACTAACAGAGTTGAAGCATACTTTTGGATTGAGTAGTTCTGAAACACTCTTTCTGTAGAAATGTGATGGATATTCAGAGCGCTGAGGAGCCTATAGTTGGAAAAAGGAATAACTTCAAATAAAACACACAGAAGCATTTATGAACTTCTTCTGTTGTGTGCACTCAATAACATAGTTGATGCTTACTTTGATTGAGCAGTTCTGAAACACTCTTTCTGTAGAAACTGCAAGTGGACATCCTCAACGCTAAGGGCCTATTGTGGAAAAAGGGATATCTCCAAATAAATCTACACAGAAGCATTTTGTGAAACTTCTTTCTGTTCTGTGCATTCAGCTAACAGAGTTGAAGCTTACTTTTTGATTGAGCAGTTCTGAAACACTCTTTCTGCAGAAACTGCAAGTGGAGATTCTGAACACTAAGGGCCTATAGTGGAAAAAGGGAATATCTTCAAATAAAACTACACAGAAGCTTTTTGTGAAACTTCTTTCTGTTCTGTGCATTCAACTAACAGATTTGAAGCTTACATTTGATTGGGCAGTTCTGAAACACTCTTTCTGTAGAAACTGCAAGTGGACATTCTGAAGCGATAAGGGGCCTAATGTGGAAAAAGGAATATCTTCAAATAAATACTACACAGAAGATTTCTGTGAAACTACTTGCTGTTCTGTCCGTTCAACACATCGAATTGAAGCTTAGTTTTCATTGCGCAGTTCTGAAGCACTCTTCCTTTTAGAAACTGTATATTGACATTTCAAGCGCTAAAGCGCCTACAGTGGAAAAAGGGATATCTTCAAATAAAAACTACACAGAAGCATTCTGTGAAACATCTTTCTGTTCTGTGCATTCAACTAACAGAGATGAATCTTACTTTTGATTGAGCAGTTCTGCAACTCTATTTCTATAGAAACTGCAAGTGGACATTCCAAAGGCTAAGGGGCCAATAGTGGAAAAATAGATATCCTGAAATAGAAACTACACAGAAGCATTCTGTGAATCTTCTTTCTGTTCAGTGCATTCAACTAACAGAGTTGATGCTTACTTTTGATTGAGCAGTTCTGAAACACTCTTTCTGTAGAAACTGCAAGTTGACATTCGAGCGCTAAAAGGCCTATAGTGGAAAAAGGGATATCTTCAAATAAAAACTACTGAGAAGCATTTTGTGAAACTTCTTTCTGTTCTGTGCACACAATTAACAGAGTTGAAGCCTACTTTTGATTGAGTAGTTCTGAAACACTCTGTAGAAAGTGGAAGTGGACATTTAGAGCGCTGAGGGGCCTGCAGTGGAAAAAGGAATTTCTTCAAATAAAGACCACACAGAAGCATTCTGTGAATCTTCTTTCTGTTCTGTGCATTCAACTAACAGGGTTGAAGCTTACTTTTGATTGAGCAGTTCTGAAACACTCTTTCTGTAGAAACTGCATGTTGACGTTCGAGCGCTAAAGGCCTACAGTGGAAAAAGGGATATCTTCATATAAATACTACACAGAAGGATTCTGTGAAACTATTTTCTGTTCTGTGCATTCAACTAACAGAGTTGAAGCTTACTTTTGATTGAGCAGTTCTGCAACTCTATTTCTATACAAACCGCAAGTGGACATTCGAAGCGCTAAGGGGCCAATAGTGGAAAAAGTGTTATCTTGAAATGAAAACTACACAGAAGCATTCTGTGAATCTTCTTTCTGTTCTGTGCATTCAACAAACAGAGTTGATGGTTACTTTTGATTGAGCAGTTCTGAAACACTCTTTCTGTAGAAACTGCAAGTTGACATTTCGAGCGCTAAATGGCCTATAGTGGAAAAAGTGTTGTCTTCAAATTAAAACTACACAGAAGCATTCTGTGAAAGTTCTTTCTGTTCCGTGCGTTCAACTGACAGAGTTGAAGCTTGCTTTTGATTGAACCGTTCTGAAACACTCTTTTTGTAGAAGATGCAAGTGGACATTACAAGCGCGAAGGGGCCAAGAGTGGAAAAAGGTATATCTTCAAATAAAAACTACGCAGAAGCATTCTGTGAAACATCTTTCTGTTCTGTACATTCAACTAACAGTGTTGAAGCTTACTTTTGATTGAGCAGTTCTGAAACGCTCTTTCTGTAGAAACTGCAAGTGGACATTCTGAACGCTACGGGGCCTTTGGAGGAAAAAAAAATATCTTCAAAGAAAAACTACACAGAAGAATTCTGTGAAACTTCTTTCTGTTCTGTCCATTCAACTAACAGAGTTGAAGCTTACTTTTGATTGAGCAGTTCTGAAACCCTCTTTGTGTAGAAACTGCAAGTGGACATTCTGAACGCTATGGGGCCTATAGTGGAAAAAGGGATATCTTCAAATAAAAACTACACAGAAGCATTCTGTGTAAATTCTTTCTGTTCTGTGCATTCAACTAACAGCGTTGAAGCTTACTTTTGATTGAGCAGTTCTGAAACACTCTTTTTGTAGAAACTGCAAGTTGTCATTCCTAGCGCTAAGGGTCCTATAGTGGAGAAAGGATTATCTCAATATAAAAACAACACAGAAGCATTCTGTGAAACGTCTCACTGTTCTGTGCATTCAACTAATAGAGTTGAAGTTTACTTTTGATTGATCAGTTCAGAAACACTCTTTCTGTAGAAACTGTAAGTTGACATTCCGAGCGCTAAAGGGCCTATAGTGGAAAAAGGGATATCTTCAAATAAAAACTGCACAGAAGCATTCTGTGAAAGTACTTTCTGTTCTGCGTTCAACTGACAGATTAGAATCTTGCTTTTGATTGAACAATTCTGAAACACTCTTTCTGTATATACTGCAAGTCGACATTCGGAACGCTAATAGGCCTTTGCAGGAAAAACACATATCTTCAAATAAAAACTACACAGAGGCATTCTGTGAAACTTCTTTCTGTTCTGTGCATTCAAGTAACAGAGTTGAAGCAAACTATTGATTGACCAGTTCTGTAACACTCTTTCTGTAGAACCTGCAAGTGGACATTCTGAACGCTAGTAGGCCTATACGGGAAAAAGGAATATCTTATAATAAAAACTACACAGAAATATTCCGTGAAAATTATTTCTGTTCTGTGCATTCAACTTACAGAGTTGAAGCTGACTTTGATTGAGGAGGTCTGAAACTCTCTTTCTGTAGCAACTGCAAGTTGACATTCCTAGCGATTAAGGGCCTATAGTGGATAAAGAAATATCTTCAAATAAAAACTACACAGAAGAATTCTGTGAAATTCCTTTCTGTTCTGTGCATTGAACTAAAAGAGTTGAAGCATACTTTTGATTGAGGAGTTCTGAAATACTCTCTCTGTAGAAACTACAAGTTGACATTTCGAGGGCTAAAGGCCCTATAGAGGAAAAAGTTATATCTTCAAATAAAAACTACACAGATGCATTCTGTGTAATTTCTTACCCTTCTGTGCATTCAACTAACAGAGTTGAAGCTTACTTTGATTGAGCAGTTCTGAGACACTCTATCTGTAGAAACTGCAAGTGGACATTCTGAAAGCTAAGGGGCCTATAGTGGAAGAAGGAATATCTTCAAATAAAAACTACACAGAAGCGTTCTGTGAAACTTGTTTCTGTTCTGTGCATTCAACTAACAGAGTTGAAGTTTACTTTTGATTGAGCAGTTCTGAAACCCTATTTTTTAGAAACTGCAAGTTGTCATTCCTAGCGCTAAGGGTCCTATAGAGGAGAAAGGAATATCTCCAAATAAAAACTACACTAAAGCATTCTGTGAAACTTCTTACTGTTCTGTCCATTCAACTAATAGGGTTGAAGCTTACTTTTGATTGAGCAGTTCAGAACCACTCTTTCTGTAGAAACTTCAAGTTGACATTCCGACCGCTAAAGGGCCTAAAGGGGAAAAAGGGATATCTTCAAATAGAAACTACACAGAAGCATTTTGTGAAACGTCTTTCTGTTCGGTGCATTCAGCTAACAGAGTTGAAGCTTACTTTTGCTTGAGCAGTTCTGAAACACTCTTTCTGTAGAAACTGCAAGTGGACATTCTGAGAGCTAAGGGGCCTATACTGGAAAAAGGAATATCTTCAATTAAAAACTACACAGAAGAATTCTGTGAAACTTCTTGCTGTTCTGTCCATTCAACTCATCGAATTGAAGCTTGGTTTTCATTGCGCAGTTCTGAAACACTCTTTCTGTAGAGACTGCAAGTTGACATTCCTAGCGCTAAAGGGCCTATAGTGGAAAAAGGGTTATGTTCAAATAAATCTACACAGAAGCATTCTGTGAAACTTCTTTCTGTTCTGTGCATTCAACTAACAGAGTTGAAGCTTACTTTTGATTGAGCAGTTCTGAAACACTCTTTCTGAGAAACTCCAAGTGCACTTTCTGAAAGCTAAGGGGCCTATAGAGGAAAAAGGGATATCTTCAAATAAAAATTACACAGAAGCGTTCTGTGAAACTTCTTTCTGTTCCGTTCATTCAACTAACAGTGTTGAAGCTTGCTTTTGATTGTGTAGTTCTGAAACACTCTTTCTGTAGAAAGTGGAAGTGGACATTCAGAGCACTGAGAGGCCTGTAGGGGAGAAAGGAATATCTTCAAATAAAAACTACACAGAAACATTCTGTGAAACAAATTTCTGTTGTGTGCATTCAGCTAACAGAGTTGAAACACATTATTGATTGAGCAGTTCTGTAACACTCTTTCTGTAGAAACTGCAAGTGGACATTCTGAACGCTAAGGGGTCAATAGTGGAAAAAGGAATATCTTCCAATAACAACTACACAGAAGCATTTTGTGAAATTCCGTTCTTTTCTGTGCATTCAAGTAACAGAGTTGAAGCTTACTTTTGATTGAGCAGTTCTGAAACAGTCTTTCTGTAGAAATTGCATGTTGACATTTCGAGCGCCAAAGGGCCTATAGTGGAATACGGGATATCTTCAAATAAAAACTACACAGAAGCATTCTGTGCAACTTCTTTCTGTTCTGTGCATTCAACTAACAGAGTTGAAGCTTACTTTTCATTCAGCAGTTCTGAAACAACCTTTCTGTAGAAACTGCAAGTGGACATTCGGAGCGCTAAGGAATCAATAGGGGAAAAAGGAATATCTTCAAATAAAAACTACGCAGAAGCATATTGTGATACTACTTTCTGTTCTGTGCATTCAAGTAACAGAGTTGAAGCTTACTTTTCATTGAGCAGTTCTGAAACACTCTTTCTGTAGAAACTGCAAGTGGACATTCTGAACGCTAAAGGGCCTATGGTGGAAAAAGAAATATCTTCAAATAAAAACTACACAGAAGCATTCTGTGAAACTTCTTTCTGTTCTCTGCATTCAAGTAAGAGAGTTGAACCTTACTTTTGATTCAGCAGTTCTGAAACACCCTTTCTGTAGAAACTGCAAGTGGACATTCTGAGCGCTAAAGTGCGTATACTGCAAAAAGGAATATCTTCAAATAAAAACTACACAGAAGAATTCTCTGAAACATCTTTCTGTTCTGTCCATTCAACTCATCGAATTGAAGCTTGCTTTTCATTGCGCAGTTCTGAAACACTCTTTCTGTAGAAAGTGCAAGTTGATAATTTGAGCGCTAAAGGGCCTACAGTGGAAAAAGGGATATCTTCAATTATAAACAACACAGGAGCATTCTTTGAAACTACTTTCTGTTCTGTGCATTCAACTAACAAATCTGAAGCTTACTTTTGATTGAGCTGTTCTGAAACACCCTTTCAGTAGGAACTGCAAGTGGACATTCTGAGCGCTAAGGGCCGTATAGTGGAAAAAGGAATATGTCCCAATAAAAACTACACAGAAGCATTCTGTGAAACTTCTTTCTTTTCTGTGCATTCAACTAACAGAGTTGTAGGTTAGTTTTAATTGAGCAGTTCTGAAACAATCTTTCTGTAGAAACTGCAAGTGGACATTCTGAACACTAAGGGGCCTATAGTGGAAAAAGCAATATCTTCGAATAAAAACTACACAGAAGCATTCTGTGAAACTTCTTTCTGTTCTGTCCATTCAAATAACATAGTTGAAGATGACTTTTGATTGAGGAGTTCTGAAATAATCTCTCTGTAGAAAGTACAAGCTGACATTTCGAGCGCTAAAGGCCCTATAGTGGAAAAAGGTATATCTTCAAATAAAAATTACACAGTAGTGTTCTGTGAAACCCCTTCCTGTTCTCTGCATTCAACTAATAGAGTTGAAGCTTACTTTTGATTGAGCAGTTCTGAAACACTCTTTCTGTAGAAACTGCAAGTTGACATTCCGAGCGCTAAAGGGAATATAGTGGAAAAAGGGTTATGTTCAAATAAATCTACACAGAAGCATTCTGTGAAACTTATTTCTGTTCTGTGCATTCAACTAACAGATTTGAAGTTTACTTTTGATTGAGCAGTTCTGAAACTCTCTTTCTGTAGAAACTTCAAGTGCACATTCTGAACGCTGTGGGACCTAGAATGGAAAAAGGAACATCTTCAAATTAAATCTACACTGAAGAATCCTGTGAAACTTCTTGCTGCTCTGTCCATTCAACTCACTGAATTGAAGCTTACATTTCATTACGCAGTTCTGAAACACACTTTCTGTAGAAAATCCAAGTCGACATATCGAGCGCTATAAGGCCTATAGTGGAATAAGGGATATCTTCAATTAAAAAGTACACAGAAGCATTCTGTGAACCTTCTTTCTGTTCTGTGCATTCAACTAACTGAGTTGAAGCTTACTTTTGATTGAGCAGTTCTGAAACACTCTTTCTGTAGAAAATGAAAGCGGACATACTGAACGCTAAGAGGCCTATAATGGAAAAATGAATATCTTCAAATAAAAACTACAGAGAAGCATTCTGTGAAACTTCCTTCTGTTCTGTGCATTCAACTAACAGATTTGAAGCATACTTTTGATTGAGCAGTTCTGAAACACTCTTTCTGTAGAAACTCCAAGTGCACATTCTGAAACCTAAGGGGCATACAGAGTAAAAAGGGATATCTTCAAATAAAAACTACACAGAAGGATTCTGTGAAACTTCTTTGTGTTCTGTGCATTCAACTAACAGAGTTGAAGCTTAATTTTGATTGAGCAGTTCTGAAACACTCTATCTGCAGAAACTGCAATTGGACATTCTGAAAGCTAAGGGGCCTACAGTGGAAGAAGGAATATACTCAAATAAAAACTACACAGAAGCGTTCTGTGAAACTTCTTTCTGTTCTGTGCATTCAAGTAAGAGAGTTGAAGCGTACTTTTGATTGAGCAGTTCTGAAACCCTATTTTTTAGAAACTGCAAGTTGTCAATCCTATCGCTAAGGGTCCTATAGAGGAGAAAGTAATATCTCCAAATAAAAACTACACAGAAACATTCTGTGAAACATCTTACTGTTCTGTCCATTCAGCTAATAGAGTTGAAGCTTACTTTTGATTGAGCAGTTCAGAAACACTCTTTCTGTAGAAACTTCAAATTGACATTCGAGCGCTAAAGGGCCTATAGGGGAAAAAGGGAAATCTTCAAATAAATCTACACAGAAGTATTTTGTGAAATGTCTTTCTGTTCTGTGCATTCAAATAACAGAGTTGAAGCTTACTTTTGATTGAGCAGTTCTGAAACCCTCATTCTGTAGAAACTGCAAGTGGACATTCGGAGAGCTAAGGGGCCTATACTGGAAAAAAGAATATCTTCAAATAAAAACTACACAGAAGAATTCTGTGAAACTTCTTGCTGGTCTGTCCATTCAACTCATCGAATTGAAGCTTGCTTTTCATTGCACAGTTCTGAAACACCCTTTCTGTAGAAACTGCAAGTTGATATTTCGAGCGCTAAAGGGCCTACAGTGGAAAAAGGGATATCTTCAATTAAAACCACACAGAATCATTCTGTGAAACCACTTTCTGTTCTGTGCATTGAACTAACAAAGTTGAAGGTTACCATTGATTGAGCTGTTCTGAAACACCCTTTGTGTAGGAACTGCAAGTGGACATTCGGAGGGCTAAGGGCCCTGTAGTGGAAAAAGTAATATGTCCGAATAAAAACTACACAGAAGCATTCTGTGAAACTTCTTTCTGTTCTGTGCATTCAACTAACAGAGTTGTAGCTTAGTTTTGATTGAGCAGTTCTGAAACACTCTTTCTGTAGAAACTGCAAGTGGACATTCTGAACACTAAGGGGCCTAGAGTGGAAAAAGGAATATCTTCGAATAAAAACTACACAGAAGCATTCTGTGAAACAGCTTTCTGTTCTGTCCATTCAACTAACAGAGTTGAAGATGACTTTTGATTGAGGAGTTCTGAAATACTCTCTCTGTAGAAACTACAAGTTGACATTTCGAGCGCTGAAGGCCCTATAGTGGAAAAAGATATATCTTCAAATAAAAACTACACAGAAGCATTCTGTGAAACTTCTTACTGTTCTCTGCATTCAACTAACAGAGTTGAAGTTACTTTGATTGAGCAGTTCTGAAACACTCTTATGTAGAAACTGCAATTTGACATTCCTAGCGATAAAGGGCCTAAAGTGGAAAAAGGGTTATGTTCAAATAAATCTACACAGAAGCACTCTGTGAAACTTCTTTCTGTTCTGTGCATTCAACTAACAGAGTTGTAACTTAGTTTTGATTGAGCAGTTCTGAAACAATCTTTCTGTAGAAACTTCAAGTGGACATTCTGAACCCTATGGGAACTAGAGTGGAAAAAGGAACATCTTCAAATTAAATCTACACTGAAGCATTCTGTGAAACTTCTTGCTGTTCTGTCCATTCAACTCACTGAATTGAAGCTTACTTTTCATTGTGCAGTTCTGAAACACTCTTTCTGTAGAAACCAAGTAGACATATCGAGCGCTATAAGGCTATAGTGGAAAAGGGATATCTTCAAATAAAAAGTACACAGAAGCATTCTGTGAATCTTCTTTCTGTTCTGTGCATTCAACTAACAGAGTTGAAGCTTACTTTTGATTGAGCAGTTCTGAAACCACTCTTTATGTATAAACTGCGAGTTAACATTCTTGGCGCTAAAGGGCCTAAGTGGAAAAAGGGTTATGTTCAAATAAATCTACACAGAAGCATTCTGTGAAACTCTTTCTGTTCGTGCATTCAACTGACAGAGCTGAAGCCTACATTTGATTGAGCAGTTCTGAAACACTCTTTCTGAGAAACTCAAGTGCATCCTGAACTAAGGACAATAGGGAAAAAGGATATCTTCAAATAAAAATACACAGAAGCTTCTGTGAAACTTTTCTGTTCTTCATTCAACTAACAGAGTTGAAGCTTGCATTTGATTGTGTAGTTCTGAAACACTCTGTCTGTAAAAGTGAAGTGGACATTCAGAGCGCTGAGGGGCCTGTAGTGTCAAAAGGAATATCTTCACATAAAAAACTACACAGAAGCATTCTGTGAAACTCTTTCTGTTCTGTGCATTCAGCTAACAGAGTTGAAGCACACTATTGATTGAGCAGGTCTGTAACACTCATTCTGTAGAAACGCATGTGGACATTCTGAAAGATAAGTGGTCAATAGTGGAAAAAGGAATATCTTCAAATAAAAACTACACAGAAGCATTTTGTGAAACTCCGTTCTTTTCTGTGCATTCAAGTAACAGAGTTGAAGCTTACTTTTGATTGAGGAGTTCTGAGTCACTCTTTCTGTAGAAACTGCAAGTTGACATTTCAGTGCCTAAAGGGCCTATAGTGGAGTACAATATCTTCAAATAAAAACTACAAAGAAGCATTCTGTGAAACTTCTTTCTGTTCTGTGCATTCAACTAAAAGAGTTGAAGCTTACTTTTGATTGAGCAGTTCTGAAACACCCTTTCTGTAGAAACTCCAAGTGCACATTCTGAACGCTAAGGGGCCTATAGAGGAAAAAGGGATATCTTCAAATAAAAACTACACAGAAGTATTCTGTGAAACTTCTTTGTGTTCTGTGCATTCAACTAACAGAGTTGAACCTTACTTTGATTGAGCAGTTCTGAAACACTCTTTCTGTAGAAACTGCAAGTGGACATTCTGAAGCTAAGGGGTCTACAGTGGAAGAAGGGATATCTTCAAATAAAAACTACACAGAATCGTTCTGCGAAACTTCTTCCTGTTCTGTGCATTCAACTAACAGAGTTGAAGCTCACATTTCATTGAGCAGTTCTGAAACACTCTTTTTGTAGAAACTGCAAGTTGTCATTCTAGCGCTAAGGGTCCTACAGTGGAGAAAGGAACATCTCCAAATAAAAACTACACAGAAGCATTCTGTGAAACTTCTTACTGCTCTGTGCATTCAACTAACAGAGTTGAAGCTTACTTTTGATTGAACAGTTCTGAAACACTCTTTCTGTAGAAACTGCAAGTTGACATCCCGACAGCTAAAGGGCCTACAGTGGAAAAAGGGATATCTTCAAATAAACACTACACAGAAGCATTCTGTGAAACTTCTTCCTGTTCTCTGCATTCAACTAACAGAGGTGAAGCTTACTTTTGACTGAGCAGTTCTGAAACACTCTTTATGTAGAAACTGCAAGTTGACATTCCTAGCGCTACAGGGCCTAAAGTGGAAAAAGGAATAACTCCGAATAAAAACTACACAGAAGCATTCTGTGAAACTTCTTTCTGTTCTGTGCATTCAACTAACAGAGTTGAAGTTCAGTTTTGATTGAGCAGTTCTGAAACACTCTTTCTGTAGAAACTGCAAGTGGACATTCTGAACGCTAAAGGGCCTATAGTGGAAAAAGGAATATCTTCGAATAAAAACTACACAGAAGCATTCTGTGAAACTTCTTTCTGTTCTGTGCATTCAAGTAACAGAGTTGAAGCTGACTTTTGATTGAGGAGTTCTGAGTCACTCTTTCTGTAGAAACTGCAAGTTGACATTCATAGCGCTAAAGGGCCTATAGTGGAAAAAGTAATATCTTCAAATAAAAACTACAAAGAAGCATTCTGTGAAACTTCTTTCTGTTCTGTGCATTCAACTAAGAGAGTTGAAGCTTACTTTTGATAGAGCAGTTCTGAAACACCCTTTCTGTAGAAACTCCAAGTGCACATTCTGAACGCTAAGGGGCCTATAGAGGAAAAAGGGATATCTTCAAATAAAACTACACAGAAGTATTCTGTGAAACTTCTTTGTGTTCTGTGCATTCAACTAACAGAGTTGAAGCTTACTTTTGATTGAGCAGTTCTGAAACACTCTTTCTGTAGAAACTGCAAGTGGACATTCTGAAAGCTAAGGGGTCTACAGTGGAAGAAGGGATATCTTCAAATAAAAACTACACAGAATCGTTCTGCGAAACTTCTTCCTGTTCTGTGCATTCAACTAACAGAGTTGAAGCTCACATTTCATTGAGCAGTTCTGAAACACTCTTTTTGTAGAAACTGCAAGTTGTCATTCCTAGCGCTAAGGGTCCTACAGTGGAGAAAGGAACATCTCCAAATAAAAACTACACAGAAGCATTCTGTGAAACTTCTTACTGCTCTGTGCATTCAACTAACAGAGTTGAAGCTTACTTTTGATTGAACAGTTCTGAAACACTCTTTCTGTAGAAACTGCAAGTTGACATCCCGACAGCTAAAGGGCCTACAGTGGAAAAAGGGATATCTTCAAATAAAAACTACACAGAAGCATTCTGTGAAACTTCTTCCTGTTCTCTGCATTCAACTAACAGAGTTGAAGCTTACTTTTGACTGAGCAGTTCTGAAACACTCTTTATGTAGAAACTGCAAGTTGACATTCCTAGCGCTACAGGGCCTAAAGTGGAAAAAGGAATAACTCCGAATAAAAACTACACAGAAGCATTCTGTGAAACTTCTTTCTGTTCTGTGCATTCAACTAACAGAGTTGAAGTTCAGTTTTGATTGAGCAGTTCTGAAACACTCTTTCTGTAGAAACTGCAAGTGGACATTCTGAACGCTAAAGGGCCTATAGTGGAAAAAGGAATATCTTCGAATAAAAACTACACAGAAGCATTCTGTGAAACTTCTTTCTGTTCTGTGCATTCAAGTAACAGAGTTGAAGCTGACTTTTGATTGAGGAGTTCTGAGTCACTCTTTCTGTAGAAACTGCAAGTTGACATTCATAGCGCTAAAGGGCCTATAGTGGAAAAAGGAATATCTTCAAATAAAAACTACAAAGAAGCATTCTGTGAAACTTCTTTCTGTTCTGTGCATTCAACTAAGAGAGTTGAACCTTACTTTTGATAGAGCAGTTCTGAAACACCCTTTCTGTAGAAACTCCAAGTGCACATTCTGAACGCTAAGGGGCCTATAGAGGAAAAAGGGATATCTTCAAATAAAAACTACACAGAAGTATTCTGTGAAACTTCTTTGTGTTCTGTGCATTCAACTAACAGAGTTGAACCTTACTTTTGATTGAGCAGTTCTGAAACACTCTTTCTGTAGAAACTGCAAGTGGACATTCTGAAAGCTAAGGGGTCTACAGTGGAAGAAGGGATATCTTCAAATAAAAACTACACAGAATCGTTCTGCGAAACTTCTTCCTGTTCTGTGCATTCAACTAACAGAGTTGAAGCTCACATTTCATTGAGCAGTTCTGAAACACTCTTTTTGTAGAAACTGCAAGTTGTCATTCCTAGCGCTAAGGGTCCTACAGTGGAGAAAGGAACATCTCCAAATAAAAACTACACAGAAGCATTCTGTGAAACTTCTTACTGCTCTGTGCATTCAACTAACAGAGTTGAAGCTTACTTTTGATTGAACAGTTCTGAAACACTCTTTCTGTAGAAACTGCAAGTTGACATCCCGACAGCTAAAGGGCCTACAGTGGAAAAAGGGATATCTTCAAATAAAAACTACACAGAAGCATTCTGTGAAACTTCTTCCTGTTCTCTGCATTCAACTAACAGAGTTGAAGCTTACTTTTGACTGAGCAGTTCTGAAACACTCTTTATGTAGAAACTGCAAGTTGACATTCCTAGCGCTACAGGGCCTAAAGTGGAAAAAGGAATAACTCCGAATAAAAACTACACAGAAGCATTCTGTGAAACTTCTTTCTGTTCTGTGCATTCAACTAACAGAGTTGAAGTTCAGTTTTGATTGAGCAGTTCTGAAACACTCTTTCTGTAGAAACTGCAAGTGGACATTCTGAACGCTAAAGGCCTATAGTGGAAAAAGGAATATCTTCAATAAAAATACACAGAAGCATTCTGTGAAACTTCTTTCTGTTCTTCATTCAATAACAGAGTTGAAGCTATTTTGATTGAATTTGACACTCTTTCTGTAGAAACTGCAAGTGACATCTAGCTAAGGCTAAGGAAAAGAATATCAAAAAAACTACAAGAAGCATTCTGTGAAACTTCTTTCTGTTCTGTGCATTCAACTAAAGAGTTGAACTTACTTTTGATGAGCAGTTCTGAAACACCTTTCTGTAGAAACTCAAGTGACATTCTGACGCTAAGGGCTAAGGGAAAAGGATATCTCAAATAAAACTACACAGAAGATTCTGTGAAACTTCTTTTGTTCTGTGCATTCAACTAACAGAGTTGAACTTACTTTTGATTGAGCAGTTCTGAAACACTCTTTCTGTAGAAACTGCAAGTGACATTCTGAAGCTAAGGGTCTACAGTGGAAAAGGGATATCTTCAAATAAAAACTACACAGAAGTTCTGGAAACTTCTTCTGTTCTGTGCATTCAACTAACAGAGTTGAAGCTACATTTCATTGAGCAGTTCTGAAACACTCTTTTGTAGAAACTGCAAGTTGTCATTCCTAGCGCTAAGGGTCCTACAGTGGAGAAAGGAACATCTCAAATAAAAACTACACAGAAGCATTCTGTGAAACTTCTTACTGCCTTGCATTCAACTAAAGAGTGAACTTTTGATGACAGTTCTGAAACACTTTCTGTAGAAACTCAATGACATCCGACAGCTAAAGGCCTACAGTGGAAAAAGGATATCTTCAAATAAAACTACACAGAAGCTTCTGTGAAACTTCTTCCTGTTCTCTGCATTCAACTAACAGAGGTGAAGCTTACTTTTGACTGAGCAGTTCTGAAACACTCTTTATGTAGAAACTGCAAGTTGACATTCCTAGCGCTACAGGGCCTAAAGTGGAAAAAGGAATAACTCCGAATAAAAACTACACAGAAGCATTCTGTGAAACTTCTTTCTGTTCTGTGCATTCAACTAACAGAGTTGAAGTTCAGTTTTGATTGAGCAGTTCTGAAACACTCTTTCTGTAGAAACTGCAAGTGGACATTCTGAACGCTAAAGGGCCTATAGTGGAAAAAGGAATATCTTCGAATAAAAACTACACAGAAGCATTCTGTGAAACTTCTTTCTGTTCTGTGCATTCAAGTAACAGAGTTGAAGCTGACTTTTGATTGAGGAGTTCTGAGTCACTCTTTCTGTAGAAACTGCAAGTTGACATTCATAGCGCTAAAGGGCCTATAGTGGAAAAAGGAATATCTTCAAATAAAAACTACAAAGAAGCATTCTGTGAAACTTCTTTCTGTTCTGTGCATTCAACTAAGAGAGTTGAACCTTACTTTTGATAGAGCAGTTCTGAAACACCCTTTCTGTAGAAACTCCAAGTGCACATTCTGAACGCTAAGGGGCCTATAGAGGAAAAAGGGATATCTTCAAATAAAAACTACACAGAAGTATTCTGTGAAACTTCTTTGTGTTCTGTGCATTCAACTAACAGAGTTGAACCTTACTTTTGATTGAGCAGTTCTGAAACACTCTTTCTGTAGAAACTGCAAGTGGACATTCTGAAAGCTAAGGGGTCTACAGTGGAAGAAGGGATATCTTCAAATAAAAACTACACAGAATCGTTCTGCGAAACTTCTTCCTGTTCTGTGCATTCAACTAACAGAGTTGAAGCTCACATTTCATTGAGCAGTTCTGAAACACTCTTTTTGTAGAAACTGCAAGTTGTCATTCCTAGCGCTAAGGGTCCTACAGTGGAGAAAGGAACATCTCCAAATAAAAACTACACAGAAGCATTCTGTGAAACTTCTTACTGCTCTGTGCATTCAACTAACAGAGTTGAAGCTTACTTTTGATTGAACAGTTCTGAAACACTCTTTCTGTAGAAACTGCAAGTTGACATCCCGACAGCTAAAGGGCCTACAGTGGAAAAAGGGATATCTTCAAATAAAAACTACACAGAAGCATTCTGTGAAACTTCTTCCTGTTCTCTGCATTCAACTAACAGAGTTGAAGCTTACTTTTGACTGAGCAGTTCTGAAACACTCTTTATGTAGAAACTGCAAGTTGACATTCCTAGCGCTACAGGGCCTAAAGTGGAAAAAGGAATAACTCCGAATAAAAACTACACAGAAGCATTCTGTGAAACTTCTTTCTGTTCTGTGCATTCAACTAACAGAGTTGAAGTTCAGTTTTGATTGAGCAGTTCTGAAACACTCTTTCTGTAGAAACTGCAAGTGGACATTCTGAACGCTAAAGGGCCTATAGTGGAAAAAGGAATATCTTCGAATAAAAACTACACAGAAGCATTCTGTGAAACTTCTTTCTGTTCTGTGCATTCAAGTAACAGAGTTGAAGCTGACTTTTGATTGAGGAGTTCTGAGTCACTCTTTCTGTAGAAACTGCAAGTTGACATTCCGACAGCTAAAGGGCCTATAGTGGAAAAAGAATATTTCAAATAAAAACTACAAGAAGCATTCTGTGAAACTTCTTTCTGTTCTGTGCATTCAACTAAAGAGTTGAACTTACTTTTGATGAGCAGTTCTGAAACACCTTTCTGTAGAAACTCAAGTGACATTCTGAACGCTAAGGGCCTAAGAGGAAAAGGATATCTTCAAATAAAACTACACAGAAGTATTCTGTGAAACTTCTTTTGTTCTGTGCATTCAACTAACAGAGTTGAACCTTACTTTTGATTGAGCAGTTCTGAAACACTCTTTCTGTAGAAACTGCAAGTGACATTCTGAAGCTAAGGGTCTACAGTGGAAAAGGATATCTTCAAATAAAAACTACACAGAATCGTTCTGCGAAACTTCTTCTGTTCTGTGCATTCAACTAACAGAGTTGAAGCTCACATTTCATTGAGCAGTTCTGAAACACTCTTTCTGTAGAAACTGCAAGTTGTCATTCCTAGCGCTAAGGGTCCTACAGTGGAGAAAGGAACATCTCCAAATAAAAACTACACAGAAGCATTCTGTGAAACTTCTTACTGCTCTGTGCATTCAACTAACAGAGTTGAAGCTTACTTTTGATTGAACAGTTCTGAAACACTCTTTCTGTAGAAACTGCAAGTTGACATCCCGACAGCTAAAGGGCCTACAGTGGAAAAAGGGATATCTTCAAATAAAAACTACACAGAAGCATTCTGTGAAACTTCTTCCTGTTCTCTGCATTCAACTAACAGAGGTGAAGCTTACTTTTGACTGAGCAGTTCTGAAACACTCTTTATGTAGAAACTGCAAGTTGACATTCCTAGCGCTACAGGGCCTAAAGTGGAAAAAGGAATAACTCCGAATAAAAACTACACAGAAGCATTCTGTGAAACTTCTTTCTGTTCTGTGCATTCAACTAACAGAGTTGAAGTTCAGTTTTGATTGAGCAGTTCTGAAACACTCTTTCTGTAGAAACTGCAAGTGGACATTCTGAACGCTAAAGGGCCTATAGTGGAAAAAGGAATATCTTCGAATAAAAACTACACAGAAGCATTCTGTGAAACTTCTTTCTGTTCTGTGCATTCAAGTAACAGAGTTGAAGCTGACTTTTGATTGAGGAGTTCTGAGTCACTCTTTCTGTAGAAACTGCAAGTTGACATTCATAGCGCTAAAGGGCCTATAGTGGAAAAAGGAATATCTTCAAATAAAAACTACAAAGAAGCATTCTGTGAAACTTCTTTCTGTTCTGTGCATTCAACTAAGAGAGTTGAACCTTACTTTTGATAGAGCAGTTCTGAAACACCCTTTCTGTAGAAACTCCAAGTGCACATTCTGAACGCTAAGGGGCCTATAGAGGAAAAAGGGATATCTTCAAATAAAAACTACACAGAAGTATTCTGTGAAACTTCTTTGTGTTCTGTGCATTCAACTAACAGAGTTGAACCTTACTTTTGATTGAGCAGTTCTGAAACACTCTTTCTGTAGAAACTGCAAGTGGACATTCTGAAAGCTAAGGGGTCTACAGTGGAAGAAGGGATATCTTCAAATAAAAACTACACAGAATCGTTCTGCGAAACTTCTTCCTGTTCTGTGCATTCAACTAACAGAGTTGAAGCTCACATTTCATTGAGCAGTTCTGAAACACTCTTTTTGTAGAAACTGCAAGTTGTCATTCCTAGCGCTAAGGGTCCTACAGTGGAGAAAGGAACATCTCCAAATAAAAACTACACAGAAGCATTCTGTGAAACTTCTTACTGCTCTGTGCATTCAACTAACAGAGTTGAAGCTTACTTTTGATTGAACAGTTCTGAAACACTCTTTCTGTAGAAACTGCAAGTTGACATCCCGACAGCTAAAGGGCCTACAGTGGAAAAAGGGATATCTTCAAATAAAAACTACACAGAAGCATTCTGTGAAACTTCTTCCTGTTCTCTGCATTCAACTAACAGAGTTGAAGCTTACTTTTGACTGAGCAGTTCTGAAACACTCTTTATGTAGAAACTGCAAGTTGACATTCCTAGCGCTACAGGGCCTAAAGTGGAAAAAGGAATAACTCCGAATAAAAACTACACAGAAGCATTCTGTGAAACTTCTTTCTGTTCTGTGCATTCAACTAACAGAGTTGAAGTTCAGTTTTGATTGAGCAGTTCTGAAACACTCTTTCTGTAGAAACTGCAAGTGGACATTCTGAACGCTAAAGGGCCTATAGTGGAAAAAGGAATATCTTCGAATAAAAACTACACAGAAGCATTCTGTGAAACTTCTTTCTGTTCTGTGCATTCAAGTAACAGAGTTGAAGCTGACTTTTGATTGAGGAGTTCTGAGTCACTCTTTCTGTAGAAACTGCAAGTTGACATTCATAGCGCTAAAGGGCCTATAGTGGAAAAAGGAATATCTTCAAATAAAAACTACAAAGAAGCATTCTGTGAAACTTCTTTCTGTTCTGTGCATTCAACTAAGAGAGTTGAACCTTACTTTTGATAGAGCAGTTCTGAAACACCCTTTCTGTAGAAACTCCAAGTGCACATTCTGAACGCTAAGGGGCCTATAGAGGAAAAAGGGATATCTTCAAATAAAACTACACAGAAGTATTCTGTGAAACTTCTTTGTGTTCTGTGCATTCAACTAACAGAGTTGAACCTTACTTTTGATTGAGCAGTTCTGAAACACTCTTTCTGTAGAAACTGCAAGTGGACATTCTGAAAGCTAAGGGGTCTACAGTGGAAGAAGGGATATCTTCAAATAAAAACTACACAGAATCGTTCTGCGAAACTTCTTCCTGTTCTGTGCATTCAACTAACAGAGTTGAAGCTCACATTTCATTGAGCAGTTCTGAAACACTCTTTTTGTAGAAACTGCAAGTTGTCATTCCTAGCGCTAAGGGTCCTACAGTGGAGAAAGGAACATCTCCAAATAAAAACTACACAGAAGCATTCTGTGAAACTTCTTACTGCTCTGTGCATTCAACTAACAGAGTTGAAGCTTACTTTTGATTGAACAGTTCTGAAACACTCTTTCTGTAGAAACTGCAAGTTGACATCCCGACAGCTAAAGGGCCTACAGTGGAAAAAGGGATATCTTCAAATAAAAACTACACAGAAGCATTCTGTGAAACTTCTTCCTGTTCTCTGCATTCAACTAACAGAGGTGAAGCTTACTTTTGACTGAGCAGTTCTGAAACACTCTTTATGTAGAAACTGCAAGTTGACATTCCTAGCGCTACAGGGCCTAAAGTGGAAAAAGGAATAACTCCGAATAAAAACTACACAGAAGCATTCTGTGAAACTTCTTTCTGTTCTGTGCATTCAACTAACAGAGTTGAAGTTCAGTTTTGATTGAGCAGTTCTGAAACACTCTTTCTGTAGAAACTGCAAGTGGACATTCTGAACGCTAAAGGGCCTATAGTGGAAAAAGGAATATCTTCGAATAAAAACTACACAGAAGCATTCTGTGAAACTTCTTTCTGTTCTGTGCATTCAAGTAACAGAGTTGAAGCTGACTTTTGATTGAGGAGTTCTGAGTCACTCTTTCTGTAGAAACTGCAAGTTGACATTCATAGCGCTAAAGGGCCTATAGTGGAAAAAGGAATATCTTCAAATAAAAACTACAAAGAAGCATTCTGTGAAACTTCTTTCTGTTCTGTGCATTCAACTAAGAGAGTTGAACCTTACTTTTGATAGAGCAGTTCTGAAACACCCTTTCTGTAGAAACTCCAAGTGCACATTCTGAACGCTAAGGGGCCTATAGAGGAAAAAGGGATATCTTCAAATAAAAACTACACAGAAGTATTCTGTGAAACTTCTTTGTGTTCTGTGCATTCAACTAACAGAGTTGAACCTTACTTTTGATTGAGCAGTTCTGAAACACTCTTTCTGTAGAAACTGCAAGTGGACATTCTGAAAGCTAAGGGGTCTACAGTGGAAGAAGGGATATCTTCAAATAAAAACTACACAGAATCGTTCTGCGAAACTTCTTCCTGTTCTGTGCATTCAACTAACAGAGTTGAAGCTCACATTTCATTGAGCAGTTCTGAAACACTCTTTTTGTAGAAACTGCAAGTTGTCATTCCTAGCGCTAAGGGTCCTACAGTGGAGAAAGGAACATCTCCAAATAAAAACTACACAGAAGCATTCTGTGAAACTTCTTACTGCTCTGTGCATTCAACTAACAGAGTTGAAGCTTACTTTTGATTGAACAGTTCTGAAACACTCTTTCTGTAGAAACTGCAAGTTGACATCCCGACAGCTAAAGGGCCTACAGTGGAAAAAGGGATATCTTCAAATAAAAACTACACAGAAGCATTCTGTGAAACTTCTTTCTGTTCTGTGCATTCAACTAACAGAGTTGAAGCTTACTTTTGATTGAGCAGTTCTGAAACACTCTTTCTGTAGAAACTGCAAGTTGACATTCTTAGCGCTAAGGGCCTATAGTGGAAAAAGGAATATCTTCAAATAAAAACTACACAGAAGCATTCTGTGAAACTTCTTCTGTTCTGTGCATTCAACTAACAGAGTTGAAGCTTACTTTTGATTGAGCAGTTCTGAAACACTCTTTCTGTAGAAACTGCAAGTGGACATTCTGAACGCTAAGGGGCCTATAGTGGAAAAAGGTATATCTTCAAATAAAAACTACACAGAAGCATTCTGTGAAACTTCTTTCTGTTCTGTGCATTCAACTAACAGAGTTGAAGCTCAGTTTTGATTGAGCAGTTCTGAAACACTCTTTCTGTAGAAACTGCAAGTTGTACATTCTAGCGCTAAGGGCCTATAGTGGAAAAAGGATATCTTCAAATAAAAACTACACAGAAGCATTCTGTGAAACTTCTTTCTGTTCTGTGCATTCAACTAACAGAGTTGAAGCTTACTTTTGATGAGCAGTTCTGAAACACTCTTTCTGTAGAAACTGCAAGTGACATTCTGCGCTAAGGGCCTAAAGGAAAAAGGATATCTTCAAATAAAAACTACACAGAAGCATTCTGTGAAACTTCTTTCTGTTCTGTGCATTCAACTAACAGAGTTGAAGCTTACTTTTGATTGAGCAGTTCTGAAACACTCTTTCTGTAGAAACTGCAAGTGACATTCTGAAGCTAAGGGCCTATAGTGGAAAAGGGATATCTTCAAATAAAAACTACACAGAAGCATTCTGTGAAACTTCTTCTGTTCTGTGCATTCAACTAACAGAGTTGAAGCTTACTTTTGATTGAGCAGTTCTGAAACACTCTTTCGTAGAAACTGCAAGTTGACATTCTAGCGCTAAGGGCCTACAGTGGAAAAGGAATATCTTCAAATAAAAACTACACAGAAGCATTCTGTGAAACTTCTTCTGTTCTGTGCATTCAACTAACAGAGTTGAAGCTTATTTGATTGAGCAGTTCTGAAACACTCTTTCTGTAGAAACTGCAAGTTGACATTCGCGCTAAGGGCCTATGGAAAAAGGGATATCTTCAAATAAAAACTACACAGAAGCATTCTGTGAAACTTCTTTTGTTCTGTGCATTCAACTAACAGAGTTGAAGCTTACTTTTGATTGAGCAGTTCTGAAACACTCTTTCTGTAGAAACTGCAAGTTGACATTCTGAGCGCTAAGGGCCTAGTGGAAAAAGGATATCTAAAATAAAAACTACACAGAAGCATTCTGTGAAACTTCTTTCTGTTCTGTGCATTCAACTAACAGAGTTGAAGCTTACTTTTGATTGAGCAGTTCTGAAACACTCTTTCTGTAGAAACTGCAAGTGGACATTCTGAAGCTGAAGGGCCTATAGTGGAAAAAGGAATATCTTCAATAAAAACTACACAGAAGCATTCTGTGAAACTTCTTTCTGTTCTGTGCATTCAAGTAACAGAGTTGAAGCTTACTTTTGATTGAGCAGTTCTGAAACACTTTCTGTAGAAACTGCAAGTTGACATTCGACGCCAAAGGGCCTATAGTGGAAAGGATATCTTCAAATAAAAACTACACAGAAGCATTCTGTGAAACTTCTTTCTGTTCTGTGCATTCAACTAACAGAGTTGAAGCTTACTTTTGATTCAGCAGTTCTGAAACACCCTTTCTGTAGAAACTGCAAGTGACATTCGAGCGCTAAGGGCCTATAGTGGAAAAAGGTTTTAATATAAAACTACACAGAAGCATTCTGTGAAACTTCTTCTGTTCTGTGCATTCAACTAACAGAGTTGAAGCAGTTTTGATTGAGCAGTTCTGAAACACTCTTTCTGTAGAAACTGCAAGTGGACATTCTGAAGCTAAGGGCCTACAGTGGAAAAAGGAATATCTTCAAATAAAAACTACACAGAAGCATTCTGTGAAACTTCTTCTCTGTTCTGTGCATTCAACTAACAGAGTTGAAGCTACTTTTCATTGAGCAGTTCTGCACTCTTTCTGTAGAAACTGCAAGTTGACATTCCTAGCGCTAAAGGGCCTAAGTGGAAAAAGGATACATTCAAATAAAAACTACACAGAAGCATTCTGTGAAACTTCTTTCTGTTCTGTGCATTCAACTAACAGAGTTGAAGCTTACTTTTGATTGAGCAGTTCTGAAACACTCTTTCTGTAGAAACTGCAAGTGACATTTGAGCGCTAAAGGGCCTATAGTGGAAAAAGAATATCTTCAATAAAAACTACACAGAAGCATTCTGTGAAACTTCTTTCTGTTCTGTGCATTCAACTAACAGAGTTGAAGCTTACTTTTGATTGAGCAGTTCTGAACACTCTTTCTGTAGAAACTGCAAGTTGACATTCTAGCTAAGGGCCTATAGTGGAAAAGGAATATCTTCAAATAAAAACTACACAGAAGCATTCTGTGAAACTTCTTTCTGTTCTGTGCATTCAACTAACAGAGTTGAAGCTTACTTTTGATTGAGCAGTTCTGAAACACTCTTTCTGTAGAAACTGCAAGTGGACATTCGACGCTAAGGGCCTATAGGAAAAAAATATCTTCAAATAAAAACTACACAGAAGCATTCTGTGAAACTTCTTTCTGTTCTGTGCATTCAACTAACAGAGTTGAAGCTATTTTGATTGAGCAGTTCTGAAACACTCTTTCTGTAGAAACTGCAAGTGACATTCTGAACGCTAAAGGGCCTATAGTGGAAAAAAATATCTTCAAATAAAAACTACACAGAAGCATTCTGTGAAACTTCTTTCTGTTCTGTGCATTCAACTAAGACAGAGTTGAAGTTACTTTTGATTGGCAGTTCTGAAACACTTTCTGTAGAAACTGCAAGTTGACATTCTGCGCTAAGGGCCTATAGAGGAAAAGGATATCTTCAAAAAAAACTACACAGAAGCATTCTGTGAAACTTCTTCTTTCTGTGCATTCAACTAACAGAGTTGAAGCTTACTTTTGATTGAGCAGTTCTGAAACACTCTTTCTGTAGAAACTGCAAGTGACATTCAACGCTAAGGGCCTATAAGTGGAAAAAGGTCTATCTTCAAATAAAAACTACACAGAAGCATTCTGTGAAACTTCTTTTTGTTCTGTGCATTCAACTAACAGAGTTGAAGCTTACTTTTGATTGAGCAGTTCTGAAACACTCTTTCTGTAGAAACTGCAAGGACATTCTGAAAGCTAAGGGTCCTAAAGTGGAAAAAGGATATCTTCAAATAAAAACTACACAGAAGTTCTGTGAAACTTCTTTCTGTTCTGTGCATTCAACTAACAGAGTTGAAGCTTACTTTTGATTGAGCAGTTCTGAAACACTCTTTTCTGTAGAAACTGCAAGTTGACATTCCTAGCGCTAAGGGTCCTAGTGGAGAAGGAAAACTCCAAATAAAAACTACACAGAAGCATTCTGTGAAACTTTACTGCTCTGTGCATTCAACTAACAGAGTTGAAGCTTACTTTTGATTGAGCAGTTCTGAAACACTCTTTCTGTAGAAACTGCAAGTTGACATTCCGACGCTAAAGGGCCTATAGTGGAAAAGGAATATCTTCAAATAAAAACTACACAGAAGCATTCTGTGAAACTTCTTTCTGTTCTGTGCATTCAACTGAGAGAGTTGAACTTACTTTTGATTGAGCAGTTCTGAAACACCTTTCTTAGAAACTGCAAGTGACATTCTGAGCGCTAAAGGGCCTATAGTGGAAAAAGGAATATCTTCAAATAAAAACTACACAGAAGCATTCTGTGAAACTTCTTCTGTTCTGTGCATTCAACTCAGAGTTGAAGCTTGCTTTTGATTGGCAGTTCTGAAACACTCTTTCTGTAGAAACTGCAAGTTGACATTCGAGCGCTAAAGGGCCTACAGTGGAAAAAGAATATCTTCAAATAAAAACTACACAGAAGCATTCTGTGAAACTTCTTTCTGTTCGTGCATTCAAGTAACAGAGTTGAAGCTGACTATTGATTCAGCCAGTTCTGAAACACTCTTTCTGTTGAAACTGAAGTGGACATTCTGAAAGCTAAGGGGCCTAAAGTGGAAGAAGGAATATTTTCAAATGAAAACTACACAGAAGCATTCTGTGAAACTTCTTTCTTTCTGTGCATTCAACTAACAGAGTTGAAGCTCACTTTTGATTGAGCAGTTCTGAAACACTCTTTCTGTAGAAACTGCAAGTTGACATTCCTAGCACTAAAGGGCCTATAGTGGAAAAAGGAATATCTTCAAATAAAAACTACACAGAACAATTCTGTGAAACTTCTTGCTGTTCTGTCCATTGAACTCATCGAATTGAAGCTTGCTTTTCATTGGCACAGTTCTGAAACACTCTTTTCTGTAGAAACTGCAAGTTGATATTTCGAGCGCTAAAGGGCCTACAGATGAAAAAGAGATATCTTCAATTAAAAACCACACAGGAGCATTCTGTGAAACTTCTTTCTGTTTCTGTGCATTCAACTAACAAATTTGAAGCTTAATTTTGATTGAGCTGTTCTGAAACACCCTTTCTGTAGAAACTGCAAGTGGACATTCGAATCGCTAATGGCCTATAGTGGAAAAAGTAATATGTCCGAATAAAAACTACACAGAAGCATTCTGTGAAACTTCTTTCCTTTCTGTGCATTCAACTAACAGAGCTGTAGCTTAGTTTTGATTGAGCAGTTCTGAAACCCTCTTTCTTTAGAAACTGCAAGTGGACATTCTGAACACTAAGGGGCCTACAGTGGAAAAAGGAATATCTTCGAATAAAAACTACACAGAAGCATTCTGTGAAACTTCTTTCTGTTCTGTCTATTCAACTAACAGAGTTGAAGATGACTTTTGTTTGAGGAGTTCTCAAATACTCTCTCTGTAGAAACTACAAGTTGACATTTGGAGCGCTAAATGCCCTGTAGTGGAAAAAGGTATATCTTCAAATAAAAACTACACAGAAGCATTCTGTGAAAATTCTTACTGTTCTGTGCATTCAACTAACAGAGTTGAAGCTTACTTTTGATAGAGCAGTTCTGAAACACTCTTTCTGTAAAAACTCCAAGTGCACATTCTGAAAGCTTAGGGGCCTATAGAGGAAAAAGGGATATCTTCAAATAAAAACTACACAGAAGGATTCTGGGAAACTACTTTGTGTTCTGTGCATTCAACTGACAGAGTTGAAGCATAATTTTGATTGAGCAGCTCTGAAACACTCTACCTGTAGAAACTGCAAGTGGACATTCTGAAAGCTAAGGGCCTATAGTGGAAGAAGAAATATCTTCAAATAAAAACTACACAGAAGCGTTCTGTGAAACTTCTTTCTGTTCTGTGCATTCAACTAACAGAGTTGAAGCTTACTTTTGATTGAGGAGTTCAGATACCCTATTTTTTAGAAACTGCAAGTTGTCATTACTAGCGCTAAGGGTCCTATAGTGGAAAAAGGAATATGTTCAAATAAAAACTACACAGAATCGTTCTGCGAAACTTCTTTCTGTTCTGTGCATTCAAGTAACAGAATTGAAGCTCACGTTTCATTGAGCAGTTCTGAAACACTCTTTTCGTAGAAACTGCAAGTTGTCATTCCTAGTGCTAAGGGTCCTATAGTGGAAAAAGGAACAACTCCAAATAAAAACTACACAGAAGCATTCTGTGAAACTACTTACTGCTCTGTGCATTCAACTAACGTAGTTGAAGCATACTTTTGATTGAGCAGTTCTGAAACACTCTTTCTGTAGAAACTGCAAGTTGACATTCCGACCGCTAAAGGGCCTATAGTGGAAAAGGACATATCTTCAAATAAAAACTACAAAGAAGCATTCTGTGAAACTTCTTTCTGTTCTGTGCATTCAACTGAGAGAGTTGAACCTTACTTTTGATTCAGCAGTTCTGAAACACCCTTTCTGTAGAAACTGCAAGTGGACATTTGGAGCGCTAAGGGGTCAATAGGGGAAAAAGTAATATCTTCATATAAAAACTACACAGAAGCATTTTGTGAAACTCCTTTCTGTTCTGTGCATTCTAGTAACAGAGTTGAAGCTTACCTTTCATTGAGCAGTTCTGAAACTTTCTTTCTGTAGAAAATGCATGTTGACATTTCGAGCTCCAAAGGGCCTATAGTGGAATAAGCTATATCTTCAAATAAAAACTACACAGAAGCATTCTGTGCAACTTCTTTCTGTTTTGTGCATTTAACTAACAGAGTTGAAGCTTACTTTTGATTCAGCAGTTCTGAAACAACCTTTCTGTAGAAACTGCAAGTGGACATTCGGAGCGCTAAGGGGCCTATAGCGGAAAAAGAAATACCTCCGAATAAAAACCACACAGAAGCATTCTGTAAAACTTCTTTCTGTTCTGTGCATTCAACTAACAGAGTTGGAGCTCAATTTTGATTGAGCAGTTCTGAAACACGCTTTCTGTAGAAACTGCAAGTGGACATTCTGAACGCTAAAGGGCCTATAGTGGAAAAAGAAATATCTTCGAATAAAAACTACACAGAAGCATTCTGTGAAACTTCCTTCTGTTCTGTGCACTCAACTAAGAGAGTTGAAGGTTACTTTTGATTGTGCAGTTCTGAAACACTATTTTTGTAGAAACTGCAAGTTGTCATTCCTAGCGCTAAGGGTCCTATAGAGGAGAAAGGAATATCTCCAAATAAAAACTACACAGAAGCATTCTGTGAATCTTCTTACTCTTCTGTATATTCAACGAATAGATTTGAAGCTTACTTTTGATTGAGCAATTCAGAATCACTCTTTCTGTAGAAACTGCATGTTGACATTCCAACCGCTAAAGGGCCTATAGAGGAAAAAGGGATATCTTCAAATAAAAACTACACAGAAGTATTATGTGAAACTTCTTTCTGTTCTGTGCATTCATCTAACAGAGTTGAACTTTACTTTTGATTGAGCAGTTCTGAAACACTCTTTCTGTAGAAAGTGCAAGTGGACATTCTGAAAGCTAAGGGTCCTAAAGTGGAAAAAGGAATATGTTCAAATAAAAACTACACAGAATCGTTCTGCGAAACTTCTTTCTGTTCTGTGCATTCAAGTAACAGAATTGAAGCTCACGTTTCATTGAGCAGTTCTGAAACACTCTTTTCGTAGAAACTGCAAGTTGTCATTCCTAGTGCTAAGGGTCCTATAGTGGAGAAAGGAACAACTCCAAATAAAAACTACACAGAAGCATTCTGTGAAACTACTTACTGCTCTGTGCATTCAACTAACGTAGTTGAAGCATACTTTTGATTGAGCAGTTCTGAAACACTCTTTCTGTAGAAACTGCAAGTTGACATTCCGACCGCTAAAGGGCCTATAGTGGAAAAGGACATATCTTCAAATAAAAACTACAAAGAAGCATTCTGTGAAACTTCTTTCTGTTCTGTGCATTCAACTGAGAGAGTTGAACCTTACTTTTGATTCAGCAGTTCTGAAACACCCTTTCTGTAGAAACTGCAAGTGGACATTTGGAGCGCTAAGGGGTCAATAGGGGAAAAAGTAATATCTTCATATAAAAACTACACAGAAGCATTTTGTGAAACTCCTTTCTGTTCTGTGCATTCTAGTAACAGAGTTGAAGCTTACCTTTCATTGAGCAGTTCTGAAACTTTCTTTCTGTAGAAAATGCATGTTGACATTTCGAGCTCCAAAGGGCCTATAGTGGAATAAGCTATATCTTCAAATAAAAACTACACAGAAGCATTCTGTGCAACTTCTTTCTGTTTTGTGCATTAAACTAACAGAGTTGAAGCTTACTTTTGATTCAGCAGTTCTGAAACAACCTTTCTGTAGAAACTGCAAGTGGACATTCGGAGCGCTAATGGGCCTATAGCGGAAAAAGAAATACCTCCGAATAAAAACTACACAGAAGCATTCTGTGAAACTTCTTTCTGTTCTGTGCATTCAACTAACAGAGTTGGAGCTCAATTTTGATTGAGCAGTTCTGAAACCCGCTTTCTGTAGAAACTGCAAGTGGACATTCTGAACGCTAAAGGGCCTATAGTGGAAAAAGAAATATCTTCGAATAAAAACTACACAGAAGCATTCTGTGAAACTTCCTTCTGTTCTGTGCACTCAACTAAGAGAGTTGAAGGTTACTTTTGATTGTGCAGTTCTGAAACACTATTTATGTAGAAACTGCAAGTTGTCATTCCTAGCGCTAAGGGTCCTATAGAGGAGAAAGGAATATCTCCAAATAAAAACTACACAGAAGCATTCTGTGAATCTTCTTACTCTTCTGTATATTCAACGAATAGATTTGAAGCTTACTTTTGATTGAGCAATTCAGAATCACTCTTTCTGTAGAAACTGCATGTTGACATTCCAACCGCTAAAGGGCCTATAGAGGAAAAAGGGATATCTTCAAATAAAAACTACACAGAAGTATTATGTGAAACTTCTTTTTGTTCTGTGCATTCATCTAACAGAGTTGAACTTTACTTCTGATTGAGCAGTTCTGAAACACTCTTTCTGTAGAAAGTGCAAGTGGACATTCTGAAAGCTAAGGGTCCTAAAGTGGAAAAAGGAATATGTTCAAATAAAAACTACACAGAATCGTTCTGCGAAACTTCTTTCTGTTCTGTGCATTCAAGTAACAGAATTGAAGCTCACGTTTCATTGAGCAGTTCTGAAACACTCTTTTCGTAGAAACTGCAAGTTGTCATTCCTAGTGCTAAGGGTCCTATAGTGGAGAAAGTAACAACTCCAAATAAAAACTACACAGAAGCATGCTGTGAAACTACTTACTGCTCTGTGCATTCAACTAACGTAGTTGAAGCATACTTTTGATTGAGCAGTTCTGAAACACTCTTTCTGTAGAAACTGCAAGTTGACATTCCGACCGCTAAAGGGCCTATAGTGGAAAAGGACATATCTTCAAATAAAAACTACAAAGAAGCATTCTGTGAAACTTCTTTCTGTTCTGTGCATTCAACTGAGAGAGTTGAACCTTACTTTTGATTCAGCAGTTCTGAAACACCCTTTCTGTTGAAACTGCAAGTGGACATTCTGAGCGCTAAGGGGCCTATACTGGAAAAAGGAATATCTTCAAATAAAAACTACACAGAAGAATTCTGTGAAACTTCTTGCTGTTCTGTGCATTCAACTCATCGATTTGAAGCTTGCTTTTCATTGCGCAGTTCTGAAACACTCTTTCTGTAGAAACTGCAGGTTGATATTTCGAGCGCTAAGGGGCCTACAGTGGAAAAAGTAATATCTTTGAATAAAAACTACACAGAAGCATTCTGTGAAACTTCTTTCTGTTCTGTGCATTCAAGTAACAGAGTTGAAGCTGACTATTGATTCAGCAGTTCTGAAACACTCTTTCTGTTGAAACTGCAAGTGGACATTCTGAAAGCTAAGGGGCCTAAAGTGGAAGAAGGAATATTTTCAAATGAAAACTACACAGAAGCATTCTGTGAAACTTCTTTCTTTTCTGTGCATTCAACTAACAGAGTTGAAGCTCACTTTTGATTGAGCAGTTCTGAAACACTCTTTCTGTAGAAACTGCAAGTTGACATTCCTGGCACTAAAGGGCCTATAGTGGAAAAAGGAATATCTTCAAATAAAAACTACACAGAACAATTCTGTGAAACTTCTTGCTGTTCTGTCCATTGAACTCATCGAATTGAAGCTTGCTTTTCATTGCACAGTTCTGAAACACTCTTTCTGTAGAAACTGCAAGTTGATATTTCGAGCGCTAAAGGGCCTACAGATGAAAAAGAGATATCTTCAATTAAAAACCACACAGGAGCATTCTGTGAAACTTCTTTCTGTTCTGTGCATTCAACTAACAAATTTGAAGCTTAATTTTGATTGAGCTGTTCTGAAACACCCTTTCTGTAGAAACTGCAAGTGGACATTCGAATCGCTAATGGCCCTATAGTGGAAAAAGTAATATGTCCGAATAAAAACTACACAGAAGCATTCTGTGAAACTTCTTTCCTTTCTGTGCATTCAACTAACAGAGTTGTAGCTTAGTTTTGATTGAGCAGTTCTGAAACCCTCTTTCTTTAGAAACTGCAAGTGGACATTCTGAACACTAAGGGGCCTACAGTGGAAAAAGGAATATCTTCGAATAAAAACTACACAGAAGCATTCTGTGAAACTTCTTTCTGTTCTGTCTATTCAACTAACAGAGTTGAAGATGACTTTTGTTTGAGGAGTTCTCAAATACTCTCTCTGTAGAAACTACAAGTTGACATTTGGAGCGCTAAATGCCCTGTAGTGGAAAAAGGTATATCTTCAAATGAAAACTACACAGAAGCATTCTGTGAAAATTCTTACTGTTTTGTGCATTCAACTAACAGAGTTGAAGCTTACTTTTGATAGAGCAGTTCTGAAACACTCTTTCTGTAAAAACTCCAAGTGCACATTCTGAAAGCTTAGGGGCCTATAGAGGAAAAAGGGATATCTTCAAATAAAAACTACACAGAAGGATTCTGGGAAACTACTTTGTGTTCTGTGCATTCAACTGACAGAGTTGAAGCATAATTTTGATTGAGCAGCTCTGAAACACTCTACCTGTAGAAACTGCAAGTGGACATTCTGAAAGCTAAGGGGCCTATAGTGGAAGAAGAAATATCTTCAAATAAAAACTACACAGAAGCGTTCTGTGAAACTTCTTTCTGTTCTGTGCATTCAACTAACAGAGTTGAAGCTTACTTTTGATTGAGGAGTTCAGATACCCTATTTTTTAGAAACTGCAAGTTGTCATTACTAGCGCTAAGGGTCCTGTAGAGGAGAAAGGTATATCTCCAAATAAAAAGTACACAGAAGCATTCTGTGAAACTTCTTACTGTTCTGTCAATTCAACTAATAGAGTTGAAGCTTACTTTTGATTGAGAAATTCAGAAACACTCTTTTTGTAGAAACTTCAAGTTGATATTCCGACCGCTAAAGGGCCTAAAGGGGAAAAAGGGATATCTTCAAATAAAAACTAGACAGAAGCATTTCGTGAAACTTCTTTCTGTTTGGTGCATTCAACTAACAGAGTTGAAGCTTACTTTTGATTGAGCAGTTTTTAAACACTCTTTCTGTAGAAAGTGCAAGTGGACATTCTTAGCGCTAAGGGGCCTATACTGGAAAAAGGAATATCTTCAAATAAAAACTACACAGAAGCATTCTGTGAAACTTCTTGCTGTTCTGTCCATTGAACTCATCGAATTGAAGCTTGCTTTTCATTGCGCAGTTCTGAAAAACTCTTTCTGTAGAAACTGAAAGTTGATATTTCGAGCGCTAAAGGGCCTATAGTGGAAAAAGGGATATCTTCAATTAAAAACCACACAGGAGCATTCTGTGAAACTTCTTTCCTTTTTGTGCATTCAACTATCAAAGTTGAAACGTACCTTTGATTGAGCTGTTCTGAAACACCCTTTCTGTAGATACTGCAAGTGGACATTCGGTGCGCTAAGGGCCCTATAGTGGAAAAGGTAATATGTCCGAATAAAAACTACCCAGAAGCATTCTGTGAAACTTCTTCCTGTTCTCTGCATTCAACTAACAGAGTTGAAGCTTACTTTTGACTGAGCAGTTCTGAAACACTCTTTATGTAGAAACTGCAAGGTGACATTCCTAGCGCTAAGGGTCCTATAGTGGAGAAAGGAACATCTCCAAATAAAAACTACACAGAAGCATTCTGTGAAACTTCTTACTGCTCTGTGCATTCCACTAACAGATTTGAAGCTTACTTTTGATTGAACAGTTCTGAAACACTCTTTCTGTAGAAACTGCAAGTTGACATCCCGACAGCTAAAGGGCCTACTGTGGAAAAAGGGATATCTTCAAATAAAAACTACACAGAAGCATTCTGTGAAACATCTTCCTGTTCTCTGCATTCAACTAACAGAGTTGAAGCTTACTTTTGACTGAGCAGTTCTGAAACACTCTTTATGTAGAAACTGCAAGTTGACATTCCTAGCGCTACAGGGCCTAAAGTGGAAAAAGGGTTATGTTCAAATAAATCTACACAGAAGCATTCTGTGAAACTTCTTTCTGTTCTGTGCATTCAACTAACAGAGCTGAAGCTTACATTTGATGGAGCAGTTCTGAAACACTCTTTCTGAGAAACTCCAAGTGCACTTTCTGAAAGCTAAGGGGCCCATTGTGGAAAAAGGGATATCTTCAAATAAAAATTACACAGAAGCGTTCTGTGAAACTTCTTTCTGTTCCGTTCATTCAACTAACAGAGTTGAAGCTTGCTTTTGATTGTGTAGTTCTGAAACACTCTTTCTGTAGAAAGTGGTAGTGGACATTCCGAGCGCTGAGGGGCCTGTAGGGGAAAAAGTAATATCTTCAAATAAAAACTACACAGAAGCATTCTGTGAAACTTCTTTCTGTTCTGTGCATTCAGCTAACAGAGTTGAAGCAAACTATTGATTGAGCAGTTCTGTAACACTCTTTCTGTGAGAGCTGCAAGTGGACATTCTGAAAGCTAAGGGGTCAATAGTGGAAAAAGGAATATCTTCAAATAAAAACTACACAGAAGCATTTTGTGAAACTACGTACTTTTCTGTGCATTCAAGTAACAGAGTTGAAGCTTACTTTTGATTGAGCAGTTCTGAAACACGCTTTCTGTAGAAACTGCACGTTTACATTTCGAGCGCCAAAGGGCCTATAGTGGAATAAGGGATATCTTCAAATAAAAACTACACAGAAGCATTCTGTGCAACTACTTTCTGTTCTGTGCATTCAACTAACAGATTTGAAGCTTACTTTTGATTCAGCAGTTCTGAGACACCCTTTCTGTAGAGACTGCAAGTGGACATTCGGAGCGCTAAGGGGCCTATAGTGGGAAAAGGAATAACTCCGAATAAAAACTACACAGAAGCATTCTGTGAAACTTCTTTCTGTTCTGTGCATTCAACTAACAGATTTGAAGTTCAGTTTTCATTGAGCAGTTCTGAAACACTCTTTCTGCAGAAACTGCAAGTGGACATTCTGAACGCTATAGGGCCTATAGTGGAAAAAGTAATATCTTCAAATAAAAACTACACAGAAGCATTCTGTGAAACTTGTTTCTGTTCTGTGCATTCAAGTAACAGAGTTGAAGCTGACTTTTGATTGAGGAGTTCTGAGTCACTCTTTCTGTAGAAACTGCAAGTTTACATTCCTAGCGCTAAAGGGCCTATTGTGGAAAAAGTAATATCTTCAATTAAAAACTACAAAGAAGCATTCTGTGAAACTTCTTTCTGTTCTGTGCATTCAACTAAGAGAGTTGAACGTTACTTTTGATAGAGCAGTTCTGAAACACTTTCTTTAGAAACTCCAAGTGCACATTCTGAACTCTAAGGGGCCTATAGAGGAAAAAGGGATATCTTCAAATAAAAACTACGCAGAAGTACTCTGTGTAACTTCTTTGTGTTCTGTGCATTCAACTAATAGAGTTGAACCTTACTTTTGAGTGAGCAGTTCTGAAACACTCTTTCTGTAGAAACTGCAAGTGGACATTCTGAAAGCTAAGGGGTCTACAGTGGACAAGGAATATCTTCAAATAAAAACTACACAGAATCGTTCTGCGAAACTTCTTCCTGTTCTGTGCATTCAACTAACAGATTTGAAGCCCACATTTCATTGAGCAGTTCTGAAACACTCTTTTTGTAGAAACTGCAAGTTGTCATTCCCAGCGCTAAGGGTCCTATAGTGGAGAAAGGAACATCTCCAAATAAAAACTACACAGAAGCATTCTGTGAAACGTCTTACTGCCCTGTACATTCAACTAACAGAGTTGAAGCTTACTTTTGATTGAACAGTTCTGAAACACTCTTTCTGTAGAAACTGCAAGTTGACATTCCGACCGCTCAAAGGCCTACAGTGGATAAAGGGATAACTTCAAATGAAAACTACACAGAAGCATTCTGTGAAACTTCTTTCTGTTCTGTGCATTCAACTGAGAGAGTTGAACCTTACTTTTGATTCAGCAGTTCTGAAACACCCTTTCTGTAGAAACTGCAAGTGGACATTCTGAGCGCTAAGGGGCCTATACTGGAAAAAGGAATATCTTCAAATAAAAACTACACAGAAGAATTCTGTGAAACTTCTTGCTGTTCTGTCCATTCAACTCATCGAATTGAAGCTTGCTTTTCATTGCGCAGTTCTGAAACACTCTTTCTGTAGAAACTGCAACTTGATATTTCGAGCGCTAAAGGGCCTACAGTGGAAAAAGTGATATCTTCAATTAAAAACCCCCCAGGAGCATTCTTTGAAACTTCTTTCTTTTCTGTGCATTCAACTAACAAAGTTGAAACTTACATTTGATTGAGCTTTTCTGAAACACCCTTTCTGTAGAAACTGCAAGTGGACATTCGGATCGCTAAGGAATCTATAGTGGAAAAAGGAATATGTCCGAGTAAAAACTACACAGAAGCATTCTGTGAAACTTCTTTCTTTTCTGTGTATACAACTAACAGAGTTGTAGCTTAGTTTTGATTGAGCAGTTTTGAAACAATCTTTCTGTAGAAACTGCAAGTGGACATTCTGAACACTAAGGGGCCTAGAGTGGAAAAAGGAATATCTTCGAATAAAAACTACACAGAAGCATTCTGTGAAACTTCTTTCTGTTCTGTCCATTCAACTAACAGAGTTGAAGATGACTTTTGATTGAGGAGTTCTGAAATACTCTCTCTGTAGGAACTACAAGTTGACATTTCGAGCGCTAAAGGCCCTATAGTGGAAAAAGGTATATCTGCAAATAAAAACTACACAGAAGCATTCTGTGAAACTACTTCCTGTTCTCTGCATTCAACTAACAGAGTTGAAGCTTACTTTTGACTGATCAGTTCTGAAACACTCTTTCTGTAGAAACTGCAAGTTGACATTCGGATCGCTAAAGGGCCTACAGTGGAAAAAGGGATATCTTCAAATAAAAACTACACAGAAGCATTCTGTAAAACTTCTTTCTGTTCTGTGCATTCAACTAAGAGAGTTGAAGCTTACTTTTGACTGAGCAGTTTTGAAACACTCTTTATGTAGAAACTGCAAGTTGACATTCCTAGCTCTAAATGGCCTAATGTGGAAAAAGGGTTATGTTCAAGTAAATCTACACAGAAGCATTCTGTGACACTTCTTTCTGTTCTGTGCATTCAACTAACAGAGTTGAACCTTACTTTTGATTGAGCAGTTCTGAAACACTCTTTCTGTAGAAACTGCAAGTGGACATTCTGAAAGCTAAGGGGTCTAAAGTGGAAGAAGGAATATCTTCAAATAAAAACTACACGGAATCGTTCTGTGAAACTTCTTCCTGTTCTGTGCATTCTACTAACAGAGTTGAAGCTCACGTTTCATTGAGCAGTTCTGAAACACTCTTTTTGTAGAAACTGCAAGTTGTCATTCCTAGCGCTAAGGGTCCTATAGTGGAGAAAGGAACATCTCAAAATAAAAACTACACAGAAGCATTCTGTGAAACTTCTTACTGCTCTGTGCATTCAACTAACAGAGTTGAAGCGTACTTTTGATTGAACAGTTCTGAAACACTCTTTCTGTAGAAACTGCAAGTTGACATTCCGACCGCTAAAGGGCCTACAGTGGAAAAAGGGGTATCTTCAAATAAAAACTACACAGAAGAATTCTGTGAAACTTCTTACTGCTCTGTGCATTCAACTAACAGAGTTGAACCTTACTTTTAATTCGGCAGTTCCGAAACACCCTTTCTGTGGAAACTGCAAGTGGACATTCTGAGCGCTAAGGGGCCTATACTGGAAAAAGGAATATCTTCAAATAAAAACTACACAGAAGAATTCTGTGAAACTTCTTGCTGTTCTGTCCATTCAACTCATCGAATTGAAGCTTGCTTTTCATCGCGCAGTTCTGAAACACTCTTTCTGTAGAAACTGCAAGTTGATATTTCGAGCGCTAAAGGGCCTACAGTGGAAAAAGGGATATCTTCAATTAAAAATCACACAGGAGCATTCTGTGAAACTTCTTTCTTTTCTGTGCATTCAACTAAAAAAGTTGAAACTTACTTTTGATTGAGCTGTTATGAAACACCCTTTCTGTAGAAACTGCAAGTGGACATTCGGAGCGCTAAGGAAACCATAGTGGAAAAAGGAATATGTCCTAGTAAAAACTACACAGAAGCATTCTGTGAAACTTCTTTCTTTTCTGTGCATTCAACTAAAAGAGTTGAGACTGAGTTTTGATGGAGTAGTTCTGAAACAATCTTTCTGTAGAAACTGCAAGTGGACATTCTGAACACTAAGGGGCCTATAGTGGAAAAAGGAATATCTTCGAATAAAAACTACACAGAAGCATTCTGTGAAACTTCTTTCTGTTCTGTCCATTCAACTAACAGAGTTGAAGTTGACTTTTGATTGAGGAGTTCTGAAATACTCTCTCTGTAGAAACTGCAAGTTGACATTTCGAGCACTAAAGGCCCTATAAGGAAAACGGTATATCTTCAAATAAAAACTACACAGAAGCATTCTGTGAAACTTCTTCCTGTTCTCTGCATTCAACTAACAGAGTTGAAGCTTCCTTTTGACTGAGCAGTTCTGAAACACTCTTTATGTAGAAACTGCAAGTTGACAGTCCTAGCGCTAAAGGGCCTAAAGTGGAAAAAGGGTTATGTTCAAGTAAATCTACACAGAAACATTCTGTGAAGCTTCTTTCTGTTCTGTGCATTCAACTAACACAGCTGAAGCTTACATTTGATTGAGCAGTTCTGAAACACTCTTTCTGAGAAACTCCAATTGCACTTTCTGAAAGCTAAGGGGCCTATAGAGGAAAAAGGGATATCTTCAAATAAAAATTACACAGAAGCGTTCTGTGAAACTTCTTTCTCTTCCGTTCATTCAACTAACAGAGTTGAAGCTTGCTTTTGATTGTGTAGTTCTGAAACACTCTTTCTGTAGAAAGTGGAAGTGGACATTCAGAGCACTGAGGGGTCTGTAGGGGAAAAAGTAATATCTTCAAATAAAAACTACACAGAAGCATTCTGTGAAACTTTATCTGTTCTGTGAATTCAGCTAACAGAGTTGAAGCAAACTATTAATTGAGCAGTTCTGTAAAAATCTTTCTGTGGAAACTGCAAGTGGACATTCTTAAAGCTAAGGGGTCAATAGTGGAAAAAGGAATATCTTCACATAAAAACTACACAGAAGCGTTTTGTGAAACTCCGTACTTTTCTGTGCATTCAAGTAACAGAGTTGAAGCTTACTTTTGATTGAGCAGTTCTGAAACACGCTTTCTGTAGAAACTGCATGTTGACATTTCGAGTGACAAAGGGCCTGTAGAGGAATACGGGATATCTTCAAATAAAAACTACACAGAAGCATTCTGTGCAACTTCTTTCTGTTCTCTGCATTCAACTAAAAGAGTTGAAGCCTAGTTTTCATTGAGCAGTTCTGAAACTCTCTTTCTGTAGAAACTGCAAGTGGACATTCGGAGCGCAAAGGGGCCTATAGTGGAAAAAGGAATAACTCCGAATAAAAACTACACAGAAACATTCTGTGAAACTTCTTTCTGTTCTGTGCATTCAACTAACAGAGTTGAAGTTCAGTTTTGATTGAGCAGTTCTGGAACACTCTTTCTGCAGAAACTGAAAGTGAACATTCTGAACGCTAAAGGGCCTATAGAGGAAAAAGTGATATCTTCAAATAAAAACTACACAGAAGCATTCTGTGAAACTTCTTTCTGTTCTGTGCATTCAAGTAACAGAGTTGAAGCTTACTTTTGATTGAGGAGTTCTGAGTCACTCTTTCTGTAGAAACTGCAAGTTGACATTCCTAGCGCTAAAGGGCCTATAGTGGAAAAAGGAATAACTCTGAAAAAAAACTACACAGAAGCATTCTGTGAAACTACTTTCTGTTCTGTGCATTCAACTAACAGAATTGAAGCTTACTTTTGAGTCAGCTGTTCTGAAACACCCTTTCTGTAGAAACTGCAAGTGGACATTCGGAGCGCTAAGGGGCCTATAGTGGAAAAAGGAATAACTACGAATAAAAACTACACAGAAGCATTTTGTGCAACTACTTTCTGTTCTGTGCATTCAACTAACAGTGTTGAAGCTCAGTTTTGATTGAGCAGTTCTGAAACACTCTTTCTGTAGAAACTGCAAGTGGACATTCTGAACGCTAAAGGGCCTATAGTGGAAAAATTAATATCTTCGAATAGAAACTACACAGAAGCATTCTGTGAAACTACTTTCTGTTCTGTGCATTCAAGTAACAGAGTTGAAGCTGACTTTTGATTGAAGAGTTCTGAATCACTCTGTAGAAACTGCAAGTTGACATTCTTAGCGCTAAAGGGCCTAAAGTGGAAAAAGTAATAACTTCAAATAAAAACTACACCGAAGCATTCTGTGCAACTTCTTTCTCTTCTGTGCATTCAACTAACAGAGTTGAATCTTACTTTTGATTGAGCAGTTCTGAAAATCTCTTTCTGTAGAAACTGCAAGTGGACATTCTGAAAGCTAAGGGGCCTAAAGAGGAAGAAGGAATATCTTCAAATAAAAACTACATAGAAGCATTCTGTGAAACTTCTTCCTGTTCTCTGCATTCAACTAACAGAGTTGAAGCTTACTTTTGGCTGAGCAGTTCTGAAACACTCTTTATGTAGAAACTGCAAATTGACATTCCTAGCGCTAAAGGGCCTAAAGAGGAAAAAGTGTTATGTTCAAATAAATCTACACAGAAGCATTCTGTGAAAATTCTTTCTTTTCTGTGCATTCAACTAACAGAGCTGAAGCTTACTTTTGATAGAGCACATCTGAAACCCTCTTTCTGTAAAAACTCCAAGTGCACATTCTGAAAGCTAAGGGGCCTATAGTGGAAGAAGGAATATCTTCAAATAAAAACTACACAGAAGCGTTCTGTGAAACTTCTTTCTGTTCTGTGCATTCAACTAACAGGTTTGAAGCTTACTTTTGATTGACGAGTTCTGAAACCCTATTTTTTAGAAACTGCAAGTTGTCATTACTAACACTAAGGGTCCTGTAGAGGAGAAAGGAAAATCTCCAAATAAAAACTACACAGAAGCATTCTGTGAAACTTCTTACTGTTCTGTCCATTCAACTAATACAGTTGAAGCTTACTTTTGATTGAGCAGTTCAGAAACTCTCTTTCTGTAGAAACTTCAAGTTGACATTCCGACCGCTACTGGGCCTATAGTGGAAAAAGGTATCTCTTCAAATAAAAACTACACAGAAGCATTTTGTGAAACTTATTTCTGTTCGGTGCATTCAACTAACAGATTTGAAGCTTACTTGTGATTGAGCAGTTCTGAAACACTCTTTCTGTAGAAACTGCAAGTGGACATTCTGAGTGCTAAGGGCCCTATAGTGGAAAAAGGAATATGTCCGAATAAAAACTACACAGAAGCATTCTGTGAAACTACTTTCTTTTCTGTGCATTCAACTAACAGAGTTGTAGCTTAGTTTTCATTGAGCAGTTCTGAAACAATCTTTCCGTAGAAACTGTAAGTGGACATTCTGAACACTAAGGGGCCTATATTGGAAAAAGGAATATCTTCGAATAAAAACTACACAGAAGCCTTCTGTGAAACTTCTTTCTGTTCTGTCCATTCAACTAACAGATTTGAAGATGACTTTTGATTGAGGAGTTCTGAAATACTCTCTCTGTAGAAACTACAATTTGACATTTTGAGCGCTAAGGCCCTATAGTGGATAAAGGTATATCTTCAAATAAAAACTACACAGAAGCATTCTGAGAAACTTCTTCCTGTTCTCTGCATTCAACTAACGGAGTTGAAGCTTACTTTTGATTGAGCAGTTCTGAATCACTCTTTATGTAGAAACTGCAAGTTGACATTCGGACCGCTAAAGGCCTACAGTGGAAAAAGGGATATCTTCAAATAAAAACTACACAGAAGCATTCTGTGAAACTTCTTCCTGTTCTCTGCATTCAACTAAGAGAGTTGAAGCTTACTTTTGACTGAGCAGTTCTGAAACACTCTTTATGTAGAAACTGCAAGTTGACATTCCTAGCGCTAAAGGGCCTAAAGTGGAATAAGGGTTATGTTCAAATAAATCTACACGGAAGCATTCTGTGAAACTTCTTTCTGTTCTGTGCATTCAACTAACAGAGCTGAAGCTTACATTTGATTGAGCAGTTCTGAAACACTCTTTCTGAGAAACTCCAAGTGCACTTTCTGAAAGCTAAGGGGCCCATTGTGGAAAAAGGGTTATCTTCAAATAAAAATTACACAGAAGCGTTCTGTGAAACTTATTTCTGTTCCGTTCATTCAACTAACAGAGTTGAAGATTGCTTTTGATTGTGTAGTTCTGAAACACTCTTTTTGTAGCAAGTGGCAGTGGACATTCAGAGCGCTGAGGGACCTGTAGGGGAAAATTAATATCTTCAAATAAAAACTACACAGAAGCATTCTTTGAAACTTCTTTCTGTTCTGTGCATTCAACTAACAGAGTTGAAGTTCAGTTTTGATTGAGCAGTTCTGAAACACACTTTCTGCAGAAACTGCAAGTGGACATTCTGAACGCTAAAGGGCCTATAGTGGAAAAAGGAATATCTTCGAATAAAAACTACACAGAAGCATTCTGTGAAACTTCTTTCTGTTCTGTGCATTCAAGTAACAGAGTTGAAGCTGACTTTTGATTGAGGAGTTCTGAGTCACTCTTTCTGTAGAAACTGCAAGTTGACATTCCTAGCGCTAAAGGGCCTATAGTGGAAAAAGTAATATCTTCAATTAAAAAGTACAAAGAAGCATTCTGTGAAAGTTCTTTGTGTTCTGTGCATTCAAGTAAGAGAGTTGAACCTTACTTTTGATAGAGCAGTTCTGAAACACTTTCTGTAGAGACTCCAAGTGCACATTCTGAACGCTAAGGGGCCTTTAGAGGAAAAAGGGATATCTTCAAATAAAAACTACACAGAAGTACTCTGTGTAACTTCTTTGTGTTCTGTGCATTCAACTAACAGAGTTGAACCTTACTTTTGATTGAGCAGTTCTGAAACACTCTTTCTGTAGAAACTGCAATTGGACATTCTGAAAGCTAAGGGGTCTACAGTGGAAGAAGGAATATCTTCAAATAAAAACTACACAGAATCGTTCTGTGAAACTTCTTCCTGTTCTGTGCATTCAACTAACAGATTTGAAGCTCACATTTCATTGAGCAGTTCTGAAACACTCTTTTTGTAGAAACTGCAAGTTGTCATTCCCAGCGCTAAGGGTCCTATAGTGGAGAAAGGAACATCTCCAAATAAAAACTACACAGAAGCATTCTGTGAAACTTCTTACTGCTCTGTGCATTCAACTAACAGAGTTGAAGCGTACTTTTGATTGAACAGTTCTGAAACACTCTTTCTGTAGAAACTGCAAGTTGACATTCCGACCGCTAAAGGGCCTACAGTGGAAAAAGGGATATCTTCAAATAAAAACTACACAGAAGCATTCTGTGAAACTTCTTTCTGTTCTGTGCATTCAACTAAGAGAGTTGAACCTTACTTTTGATTCAGCAGTTCTGAAACACGCTTTCTGTAGAAACTGCAAGTGGACATTCTGAGCGCTAAGGGGCCTATACTGGAAAAAGGAATATCTTCAAATAAAAACTACACAGAAGAATTCTGTGAAACTTCTTGCTGTTCTGTCCATTCAACTCATCGAATTGAAGCTTGCTTTTCATTGCGCAGTTCTGAAACACTCTTTCTGTAGAAACTGCAAGTTGATATTTCGAGCGCTAAAGGGCCTACAGTGGAAAAATGGATATCTTCAATTAAAAACCACACAGGAGCATTCTGTGAAACTTCTTTCTTTTCTGTGCATTCAACTAACAAAGTTGAAACTTACTTTTGATTGAGCTGTTGTGAAACACCCTTTCTGTAGAAACTGCAAGTGGACATTCGGAGCGCTAAGGAAACTATAGTGGAAAAAGGAATATGTCCGAGTAAAAACTACACAGAAGCATTCTGTGAAACTTCTTTCTTTTCTGTGCATTCAACTAACAGAGTTGTAGCTTAGTTTTGATTGAGCAGTTCTGAAACAATCTTTCTGTAGAAACTGCAAGTGGACATTCTGAACACTAAGGGGCCTATAGTGGTAAAAGGAATATCTTCGAATAAAAACTACTCAGAAGCATTCTGTGAAACTTCTTTCTGTTCTGTCCATTCAACTAACAGAGTTGAAGATGACTTTTGATTGAGGAGTTCTGAAATACTCTCTCTGTAGAAACTACAAGTTGACATTTCGAGCGCTAAATGCCCTATAGTGGAAAAAGGTATATCTTCAAATAAAAACTACACAGAAGCATTCTGTGAAACTTCTTCCTGTTCTCTGCATTCAACTAACAGTGTTGAAGCTTACTTTTGATTGAGCAGTTCTGAAACACTCTTTCTGTAGAAACTGCAAGTTGACATTCGGACCGCTAAAGGGCCTACAGTGGAAAAAGTGATATCTTCAAATAAAAACTACACAGAAGCATTCTGTAAAACTTCTTTCTGTTCTATGCATTCAACTACAAGAGTTGAAGCTTACTTTTGATGCAGCAGTTCCCAAAAACCCTTTCTGTAGAAACAGCAAGTGGACATTCGGAGTGCTATGGGGTCAATAGTGGAAAAAGAAATATCTTCAAATAAAAACTACACAGAAGCATTTTGTGAAACTCCTTTCTGTTCTGTGCATTCAAGTAACAGAGTTGAAGCTTACTTTTGATTCAGCAGTTCTGAAACTCTCTTTCTGTAGAAAGTGCATGTTGACATTTCGAGCGCCAAAGGGCCTATAGTGGAATAAGTTATATCTTCAAATAAAAACTACACAGAAGCATTCTGTGCAACTACTTTCTGTTCTGTGCATTCAACTAACAGAGTTGAAGCTTACTTTTGATTCAGCTGTTCTGAAACACCCTTTCTGTAGAAACTGCAAGTGGACATACGGAGCGGTTAGGGGCCTATAGTGGAAAAAGGAATAACTCCGAATAAAAACTACACAGAAGCATTCTGTGCAACTACTTTCTGTTCTGTGCATTCAACTAACAGAGTTGAAGCTCAGTTTTGATTGAGCAGTTCTGAAACACTCTTTCTGTATAAACTGCATGTGGACATTCTGAACGCTAAAGGGCCTATAGTGGAAAAAGTAATGGCTTCGAATATAAAATACACAGAAGCATTCTGTGAAACTACTTTCTGTTCTGTGCATTCAAGTAACAGAGTTGAAGCTGACTTTTGATTGAGGAGTTCTGAATCACTCTGTAGAAACTGCAAGTTGACATTCTTAGCGCTAAAGGGCCTATAGTGGAAAAAGATATAACTTCAAATAAAAACTACACAGAAGCATTCTGTGCAACTTCTTTCTCTTCTGTGCATTCAACTAACAGAGTTGAACCTTACTTTTGATTGAGCAGTTCTGAAAAACTCTTTCTGTAGAAACTGCAAGTGGACATTCTGAAAGCTAAGGGGTCAATAGTGGAAAAAGGGATAACTTCAAATAAAAACTACACAGAAGCATTTTGTGAAACTCCGTTCTTTTCTGTGCATTCAAGTAACAGAGTTGAAGCTTACTTTTGATTGAGCAGTTCTGAAACACGCTTTCTGTAGAAACTGCATGTTGATATTTCGAGCGAAAAAGGGCCTATAGTGGAATACGGGATATCTTCAAATAAAAACTACACAGAAGCATTCTGTGCAACTACTTTCTGTTCTGTGCGTTCAACTAACAGAGTTGAAGCTTACTTTTGATTCAGCAGTTCTGAAACACCCTTTGTGTAGAAACTGCAAGTGGACATGCGGAGCGCTAAGGGTTCAATAGTGGAAAAAGTAATATCTTCAAATAAAAACTACACAGAAGCATTCTGTGAAACTTCTTACTGCTCTGTGCATTCAACTAACAGAGTTGAAGCTTACTTTTGATTGAACAGTTCTGAAACTCTCTTTCTGTAGAAACTGCAAGTTGACATTCCAATCGCTAAAGGGCCTACCGTGGAAAAAGGGATGTCTTCTAATAAAAACTACACAGAAGTTTTCTATGAAACTTCTTTCTGTTCTGTGCATTCAACTAAGAGATTTCAACCTTACTTTTGATTCAGCAGTTCTGAAACACCCTCTCTGTATAAAGTGCAAGTGGACATTCTGAGCGCTAAGGGGCCTATACTGGAAAAAGGAATATCTTCAAATAAAAACTACACAAAAGAATTATGTGAAACTTCATGCTGTTCTGTCCATTCAACTCATCGAATTGAAGCTTGCTTTTCATTGCGCAGTTCTGAAACACTCTTTCTGTAGAAACTGCAAGTTGATATTTCGAGCGCTAATTGGCCTACAGTGGAAAAAGGGATATCTTCAATTAAAAACCACACAGGAGCATTCTGTGAAACTTCTTTCTTTTCTGTGCATTCAACTAACAATGTTGAAACTTACTTTGGATTGAGCTGTTATGAAACACCCTTTCTGTAGAAACTGCAAGTGGACATTCTGAACACTAAGTGGCCAAAGTGGAACAAGGAATATCTTCAAATAAAAACTACTCAGAAGCATTCTGTGAAACTTCTTTCTGTTCTGTCCATTCAACTAACAGAGTTGAATATGACTTTTGATTGAGGAGTTCTGAAATACTCTCTCTGTAGAAACTACAAGTTGACATTTCGAGCGCTAAAGGCCCTATAGTGGAAAAAGGTATATCTTCAAATAAAAACTACACAAAAGCATTCTGTGAATCTTCTTCCTGTTCTCTGCATTCAACTAACAGAGTTGAAGCTTACTTTTGACTGAGCAGTTCTGAAACACTCTTTATGTAGTAACTGCAAGTTGACATTCCTAGCGCTTAAGGGCCTATAGTGGAAAAAGTGTTATGTTCAAGTAAATCTACACAGAAGCATTCTGTGAAACTTCTTTCTGTTCTGTGTATTCAAATAACAGAGTTGAAACTTACTTTTGATAGAGCATTTCTGAAACACTCTTTCTGTAAAAACTCCAAGTGCGCATACTGAAAGCTAAGGGGCCTATAGTGGAAGAAGGGATATCTTCAAATAAAAACTACACAGAGGCGTTCTGTGAAACTTCTCTCTGTTCTGTGCATTCAACTAACAGAGTTGAAGCTTAGTTTTGATTGAGGAGTTCTGAAACCCTATTTTTTAGAAACTGCAAGTTGTCATTACTAGCGCTAAGGGTCCTGTAGAGGAGAAAGGAATATCTCCAAATAAAAACTACACAGAAGCATTCTGTTAAACATCTTACTGCTCTGTCCATTCAACTAATAGAGTTGAAGCTTACTTTTGATTGAGTAGTTCTGAAACACTCTTTCTGTAGAAACTGCAAGTGGACATTCTGAGCGCTAAGGGGCCTATAGTGGAAAAAGGAATATCTTCAAATAAAAACTACACAGAAGAATTCTGTGCAACTTCTTGCTGTTCTGTCCATTCAACACATCGAATTGAAGCTTGCTTTTCATTGCGCAGTTCTGAAACACACTTTCTGTAGAAACTGCAAGTTGATATTTCGAGCGCTAAAGGGCCTACAGTGGAAAAAGTGATATCTTCAATTAAAAAGCACACAGGAGCATTCTGTGAAACTTCATTCTTTTCTGTGCATTCAACTAACAATGTTGAAACTTACTTTTGATTGAGCTGTTCTGGAACACCCTTTCTGCAGAAACTGCAAGTGGACATTCGGAGTGCTAAAGGCCCTATATTGGAAAAAGGAATATGTCCGAATAAAAACTACACAGAAGCATTCTGTGAAACTTCTTTCTCTTCTGTGCATTCAACTAACAGTGTTGAAGATGACTTTTGATTGAGGACTTCTGATATACTCTCTCTGTAGAAACTAGAATTTGACATTTCGAGCACTAAAGCCCTATAGTGGAAAAATGTATATCTTAAAATAAAAACTACACAGAAGCATTCTGTGAAACTTCTTCCTATTCTCTGCATTCAACTAACAGAGTTGAACCTTACTTTTGATTGAGCAGTTCTGAAACACTCTTTATGTAGAAACTGCAAGTTGACATTCCTAGCGCTAAAGGGCCTAAAGTGGAAAAAGGTTTATGTTCAAATAAATCTACACCGAAGCATTCTGTGAAAATACTTTCTGTTCTGTGCATTCATCTAACAGAGCTGAAGCTTACATTTGATTGTGCAGTTCTGAAACACTCTTTCTGAGAAACTCCAAGTGCACTTTCTGAAAGCTAAGGGGCCTCTAGAGGAAAAAGGGATTTCTTCAAATAGAAATTACACAGAAGCGTTCTGTGAAACTTCTTTGTGTTCCGTTCATTCAACTAACAGAGTTGAAGCTTGCTTTTGATTGTGTAGTTCTGAAACACTCTTTCTGTAGAAAGTGGAAGTGAACATTCAGAGCGCGGAGGGGCCTGTAGGGGAAAGGGGAATATCTTCAAATAAAAACTACACAGAAGCATTCTGTGAAACATCTGTCTGTTCTGTGCATTCAGCGAACAGAGTTGAAGCAAACAATTGATTGAGCAGTTCTGTAACACTCTTTCTGTAGAAACTGGAAGTGGACATTCTGAAAGCTAATGGGTCAATAGTGGAAAAAGGAATATCTTCAAATAAAAACTACACAGAAGCATTTTGTGAAACTCCGTTCTTTTCTGTGCATTCAAGTAACCGATTTGAAGCTTACTTTTGATTGAGCAGTTCTGAAACACGCTTTCTGTAGAAACTGCATGTTGACATTTCGAGCGCCAAAGGGCCTATAGTGGAATACGGGATATCTTCAAATAAAAACTACACAGAAGCATTCTGTGCAACTTCTTTCTGTTCTGTGCATTCAACTAACAGTGTTGAAGCTTACTTTGATTGAGCAGTTCTGAAACACTCTTTTTGTAGAAACTGCAAGTTGACATTCCTAGCGCTAAAGGGCCTGTAGTGGAAAAAGTGTTATGTTCAAATAAATCTACACAGAAGCACTCTGTGAAACTTCTTTCTCTTCTGTGCATTCAACTAACACAGTTGAAGCTTTCTTTTGATTCAGCAGTTCTGAAACACCCTTTCTGTAGTAACAGCAAGTGGACATTCGGAGCGCTAAGGGGCCTATAGTGGAAAAAGGAATAACTCCGAATAAAAACTACACAGAAGCATTCTGTGCAACTTCTTTCTGTTCTGTGCATTCAACTAACAGTGTTGAAGCTCAGTTTTGATTGAGCAGTTCTGAAACACTCTTTCTGTAGAATCTGCAAGTGGACATTCTGAACGCTAAAGGGCCTATAGTGGAAAAAGTAATATCTTCAAATAAAAACTACACAGAAGCATTCTGTGAAACTTCTTTCTGTTGTGTGCATTCAAGTAACAGAATTGAAGCTGACTTTTGATTGAGGAGTTCTGAGTCACTCTTTCTGTAGAAACTGCAAGTTGACATTCCTAGCGCTAAAGGGCCTATATTGGAAAAAGTAATATCTTCAAAAAAAAACTACAAAGAAGCATTCTGTGAAACTTCTTTCTATTCTGTGCATTCAACTAAGAGAGCTGAACCTTACTTTTGATAGAGCAGTTCTGAAACACTCTTTCTGTAGAAACTCCAAGTACACATTCTGAACGCTAAGGGGCCTATAGAGGAAATAGGGATATCTTCAAATAAAAACTACACAGAAGTATTCTGTGAAACTACTTTGTGTCCTGTGCATTCAACTAACAGAGTTGAAGCTTACTTTTGATTGAGCAGTTCTGAAACACTCTTTCTGTAGAAACTGCAGGTGGACATTCTGAAAGCTAAGGGGCCTACAGTGGAAGAAGTAATATCTTCAAATAAAAACTAAACAGCATCGTTCTGTGAAACTTCTTCCTGTTCTGTGCATTCAACTAACAGAGTTGAAGCTCACATTTCATTGAGCAGTTCTGAAACACTCTTTTTGTAGAAACTGCAAGTTTTCATTCCTAGCGCTAAGGGTCCTATAGTGGAGAAAGGAACATCTCCAAATTAAAACTACACAGAAGCGTTCTGTGAAACATCTTACTGCTCTGTTCATTCAAGTAACAGAGTTGAACCTTACTTTTGATTGAGCAGTTCTGAAACACTCTTTCTGTAGAAACTGCAGGTGGACATTCTGAAAGCTAAGGGGCCTACAGTGGAAGAAGGAATATCTTCAACTAAAGCTACACAGAATCGTTCTGTGAAACTTCTTCCTGTTCTGTGCATTCCACTAACAGAGTTGAAGCTCACATTTCATTGAGCAGTTCTGAAACACTCTTTTTGTAGAAACTGCAAGTTGTCATTCCTAGCGCTAAGGGTCCTATAGTGGAGAAAGAAAAATCTCCAAATAAAAACTACACAGAAGCGTTCTGTGAAACTTCTTACTGCTCTGTGCATTCAAGTAACAGAGTTGAAGCTTACTTTTGATTGAACAGTTCTGAAACACTCTTTCTGTAGAAACTGCAAGTTGACATTCCGACCGCTAAAGGGCCTACAGTGGAAAAAGGGATATCTTCAAATAAAAACTACACAGAAGCATTCTGTGAAACTTCTTTCTGTTCTGTGCATTCAACTAAGAGAGTTGAAACTTACTTTTGATTCAGCAGTTCTGAAACACCCTTTCTATAGAAACTGCAAGTGGACATTCTGAGCGCTAAGGGGCCTATAGTGGAAAAAGTAATATCTTCAAATAAAAACTACACAGAAGAATTCTGTGAAACTTCTTGCTGTTCTGTCCATTCAACTCATCGAATTGAAGCTTGCTTTTCATTGCGCAGTTCTGAAACACTCTTTCTGTAGAAACTGCAAGTTGATATTTCGAGCTCTAAAGGGCCTACAGTGGAAAAAGGGATATCTTCAATTAAAAAAAACACAGGAGCATTCTGTGAAACTACTTTCTTTTCTGTGCATTCAACTAACAAATTTGAAACTTACTTTTGATTGAGCTGTTCTGAAACACCCTTTCTGTAGAAACTGCAAGTGGACATTCGGAGCGCTAAGGGCCCTATAGTGGAAAAAGGTATATGTCCGAATAAAAACTACACAGAAGCATTCTGTGAAAATTGTTTCTTTTCTGTGCATTCAACTAACAGAGTTGTAGCTTACTTTTGATTGAGCAGTTCTGAAACAATCTTTGTGTAGAAACTGCAAGTGGACATTCTGAACACTAAGGGGCCTATAGTGGAAAAAGGAATATCTTCGAATAAAAACTGCACAGAAGCATTCTGTGAAACTTCTTTCTGTTCTGTCCATTCAACTAACAGAGTTGAAGATGACTTTTGATCGAGGAGTTCTGAAATACTCTCTCTGTAGAAACTACAAGTTGACATTTCGAGCGCTAAAGGCCCTATATTGGAAAAAGGTATATCTTTAAATAAAAACTACACAAAAGAATTCTGTGAAACTTCTTCCTGTTCCCTGCATTCAACTAACAGAGTTGAAGCTTACATTTGCCTGAGCAGTTCTGAAACACACTTTATGTAGAAACTGCAAGTTGACATTCCTAGCGCTAAAGGGCCTAAAGTGGATAAAGTTTTATGTTCAAATAAATCTACACAAAAGCATTCTGTGAAACTTCTTTCTGTTCTGTGCATTCAACTAACAGAGCTGAAGCTTACATTTGATTGAGCAGTTCTGAAACACTCTTTCTGAGAAACTCCAAGTGCACTTTCTGAAAGCTAAGGGGCCTATAGAGGAAAAAGGGATATCTTCAAATAAAAATTACACAGAAGCTTTCTGTGAAACTTCTTTCTGTTCCCTACATTCAACTAACAGAGTTGAAGCTTGCTTTTGAATGTGTAGTTCTGAAACACTCTTTCTGTAGAAAGTGGAAGTGGACATTCAGAGCGCTGAGGGGCCTGTAAGGGAAAAAGGAATATCTTCAAATAAAAACTACACAGAAGCATTCTGTGAAACTTCTTTCTGTTCTGTGCATTCAGCTAACAGAGTTGAAGCAAACTATTGATTGCGCAGTTCTGTAACACTCTTTCTGTAGAAACTGCAAGTGGACATTCTGAAAGCTAAGGGGTCAATAGTGGAAAAAGTAATATCTTCAAATAAAAACTACACAGATGCATTTTGTGAAACTCCGTTCTTTTCTGTGCATTCAAGTAACAGATTTGAAGACTACTTTTTATTGAGCAGTTCTGAAACACACTTTCTGTAGAAACTGCATGTTGACATTTCGAGCGCCAAAGGGCCTATAGTGGAATACGGGATATCATCAAATAAAAACTACACAGAAGCATTCTGTGCAACTTCTTTCTGCTCTGTGCATTCAACTAACAGAGTTGAAGCTTACTTTTGATTCAGCAGTTCTGAAACACCCTTTCTGTAGAAACAGGAAGTGGACATTCTGAGCGCTAAGGGGCCTATACTGGAAAAAGGAATATCTTCAAATAAAAACTACACAGAAGCATTCTGTGAAACTTCTTGCTGTTCTTTCCATTCAACTCATCAAATTGAAGCTTGCTTTTCATTGCGCAGTTCTGAAACACTCTTTCTGTAGAAACTGCAAGTTGATATTTCGAGCCCTGATAGGCCTACAGTGGAAAAAGTGATATCTTCAATTAAAAACCACACAGGAGCATTCTGTGAAACTTCTTTCTGTTCTGTGCATTCATCTTAAAGAGTTGAAGCTTACTTTTGATTCAGCAGTTCTGAAACACCCTTTCTGTAGAAACTGCAAGTGGACATTCGGAGCACTAAGGGGTCAATAGTGGAAAAATTAATAACTTCAAATAAAAACTACACAGAAGCATTTTGTGAAACTCTTTTCTGTTCTGTGCATTCAATAACGGAGTTGAAGCTTACTTTTCATTGAGCAGTTCTGAATCTCTCTTTCTGTAGAAAGTGCATGTTGACATTTCGAGCGCTAAAGGGCCTATAGTGGAATAAGGTATATCTTCTAATAAAAACTACACAGAAGCATTCTGTGCAACTTCTTTCTGTTCTGTGCATTCAACTAACAGAGTTGAAGCTTACTTTTGATTCAGCAGTTCTGAAACACCCTTTCTGTAGAAACTGCAAGTGGACATTCCGAGCACTAAATGGCCTATAGTGGAAAAAGGAATAACTCCGAATAAAACTACACAGAAGCATTCTGTGAAACTCCTTTCTGTTCTGTGCATTCAACTAACAGAATTGAAGCTCAGTTTGATTGAGCAGTTCTGAAACACTCTTTCTGTAGAAACTGCAAGTGGACATTCTGAACGGTACAGAGCCTATAGTGGAAACGGAGTATCTTCGAAGAAAAACTACACAGAAGCATTCTGTGAAACTTCTTTCTGTTCTGTGCATTCAAGTAACAGAGTTGAAGCTGACTTTTGATTGACGAGTTCTGAGTTGCTCTTTCTGTAGAAACTGCAAGTTGACATTCCTAGCGCTAAAGGGCCTAAAGTGGAAAAAATTTATGTTCAAATAATTCTACACAAAAGCATTCTGTGAAACTCCTTTCTATTCTGTGCATTCAAATAACAGAGCTGAAGCATACATTTGATTGAGCAGTTCTGAAACACTCTTTCTGAGAAACTCCAAGTGCACTTTCTGAAACCTAAGTGGCCTATAGATGAAAAGCGGATATCTTCAAATAAAAATTACACAGAAGCGTTCTGTGAAACTTCTTTCTGTTCCGTTCATTCAACTAACAAAGTTGAAGCTTGTTTTTGATTGTGTAGTTCTGAAACACTCTTTCTGTAGAAAGTGGAAGTGGACATTCAGAGCGCTGATGGGCCTGTAGGGGAAAAGGAATATCTTCAAATAAAAACTACACAGAAGCATTATTTGAAACTTCTTTCTGTTCTGTGCATTCAGCTAACAGAGTTGAAGCAAACTATTGATTGAGCAGTTCTGTAACACTCTTTCTGTGGAAACTGCAAGTGGACATTCTGAAAGCTATGGGGTCAATAGTGGAAAAAGGAATATCTTCAAATAATAACTACACAGAAGCATTTTGTGAAACTCCGTTCTTTTCTGTGCATTCAAGTAACAGAGTTGAAGCTTACTTTTGATTGAGCAGTTCTGAAACACGCTTTCTGTAGAAACTGCATGTTGACATTTCGAGTGCCAAAGGGCCTATAGTGGAATACGGGATATCTTCAAATACAAACTACACAGAAGCATTCTGTGAAACTTCTTACTGCTCTGTGCATTCAACTAACAGAGTTGAAGCTTACTTTTGATTGAACAGTTCTGAAACTCTCTTTCTGTAGAAACTGCAAGTTGACATTCCAATCGCTAAAGGGCCTACCGTGGAAAAAGGGATGTCTTCTAATAAAAACTACACAGAAGTTTTCTATGAAACTTCTTTCTGTTCTGTGCATTCAACTAAGAGATTTCAACCTTACTTTTGATTCAGCAGTTCTGAAACACCCTCTCTGTATAAAGTGCAAGTGGACATTCTGAGCGCTAAGGGGCCTATACTGGAAAAAGGAATATCTTCAAATAAAAACTACACAAAAGAATTATGTGAAACTTCATGCTGTTCTGTCCATTCAACTCATCGAATTGAAGCTTGCTTTTCATTGCGCAGTTCTGAAACACTCTTTCTGTAGAAACTGCAAGTTGATATTTCGAGCGCTAATTGGCCTACAGTGGAAAAAGGGATATCTTCAATTAAAAACCACACAGGAGCATTCTGTGAAACTTCTTTCTTTTCTGTGCATTCAACTAACAATGTTGAAACTTACTTTGGATTGAGCTGTTATGAAACACCCTTTCTGTAGAAACTGCAAGTGGACATTCTGAACACTAAGTGGCCAAAGTGGAACAATGAATATCTTCGAATAAAAACTACTCAGAAGCATTCTGTGAAACTTCTTTCTGTTCTGTCCATTCAACTAACAGAGTTGAATATGACTTTTGATTGAGGAGTTCTGAAATACTCTCTCTGTAGAAACTACAAGTTGACATTTCGAGCGCTAAAGGCCCTATAGTGGAAAAAGGTATATCTTCAAATAAAAACTACACAAAAGCATTCTGTGAATCTTCTTCCTGTTCTCTGCATTCAACTAACAGAGTTGAAGCTTACTTTTGACTGAGCAGTTCTGAAACACTCTTTATGTAGTAACTGCAAGTTGACATTCCTAGCGCTTAAGGGCCTATAGTGGAAAAAGTGTTATGTTCAAGTAAATCTACACAGAAGCATTCTGTGAAACTTCTTTCTGTTCTGTGTATTCAAATAACAGAGTTGAAACTTACTTTTGATAGAGCATTTCTGAAACACTCTTTCTGTAAAAACTCCAAGTGCGCATACTGAAAGCTAAGGGGCCTATAGTGGAAGAAGGGATATCTTCAAATAAAAACTACACAGAGGCGTTCTGTGAAACTTCTCTCTGTTCTGTGCATTCAACTAACAGAGTTGAAGCTTAGTTTTGATTGAGGAGTTCTGAAACCCTATTTTTTAGAAACTGCAAGTTGTCATTACTAGCGCTAAGGGTCCTGTAGAGGAGAAAGGAATATCTCCAAATAAAAACTACACAGAAGCATTCTGTTAAACATCTTACTGCTCTGTCCATTCAACTAATAGAGTTGAAGCTTACTTTTGATTGAGTAGTTCTGAAACACTCTTTCTGTAGAAACTGCAAGTGGACATTCTGAGCGCTAAGGGGCCTATAGTGGAAAAAGGAATATCTTCAAATAAAAACTACACAGAAGAATTCTGTGCAACTTCTTGCTGTTCTGTCCATTCAACACATCGAATTGAAGCTTGCTTTTCATTGCGCAGTTCTGAAACACACTTTCTGTAGAAACTGCAAGTTGATATTTCGAGCGCTAAAGGGCCTACAGTGGAAAAAGTGATATCTTCAATTAAAAAGCACACAGGAGCATTCTGTGAAACTTCATTCTTTTCTGTGCATTCAACTAACAATGTTGAAACTTACTTTTGATTGAGCTGTTCTGGAACACCCTTTCTGCAGAAACTGCAAGTGGACATTCGGAGTGCTAAAGGCCCTATATTGGAAAAAGGAATATGTCCGAATAAAAACTACACAGAAGCATTCTGTGAAACTTCTTTCTCTTCTGTGCATTCAACTAACAGTGTTGAAGATGACTTTTGATTGAGGACTTCTGATATACTCTCTCTGTAGAAACTAGAATTTGACATTTCGAGCACTAAAGCCCTATAGTGGAAAAATGTATATCTTAAAATAAAAACTACACAGAAGCATTCTGTGAAACTTCTTCCTATTCTCTGCATTCAACTAACAGAGTTGAACCTTACTTTTGATTGAGCAGTTCTGAAACACTCTTTATGTAGAAACTGCAAGTTGACATTCCTAGCGCTAAAGGGCCTAAAGTGGAAAAAGGTTTATGTTCAAATAAATCTACACCGAAGCATTCTGTGAAAATACTTTCTGTTCTGTGCATTCATCTAACAGAGCTGAAGCTTACATTTGATTGTGCAGTTCTGAAACACTCTTTCTGAGAAACTCCAAGTGCACTTTCTGAAAGCTAAGGGGCCTCTAGAGGAAAAAGGGATTTCTTCAAATAGAAATTACACAGAAGCGTTCTGTGAAACTTCTTTGTGTTCCGTTCATTCAACTAACAGAGTTGAAGCTTGCTTTTGATTGTGTAGTTCTGAAACACTCTTTCTGTAGAAAGTGGAAGTGAACATTCAGAGCGCGGAGGGGCCTGTAGGGGAAAGGGGAATATCTTCAAATAAAAACTACACAGAAGCATTCTGTGAAACATCTGTCTGTTCTGTGCATTCAGCGAACAGAGTTGAAGCAAACAATTGATTGAGCAGTTCTGTAACACTCTTTCTGTAGAAACTGGAAGTGGACATTCTGAAAGCTAATGGGTCAATAGTGGAAAAAGGAATATCTTCAAATAAAAACTACACAGAAGCATTTTGTGAAACTCCGTTCTTTTCTGTGCATTCAAGTAACCGATTTGAAGCTTACTTTTGATTGAGCAGTTCTGAAACACGCTTTCTGTAGAAACTGCATGTTGACATTTCGAGCGCCAAAGGGCCTATAGTGGAATACGGGATATCTTCAAATAAAAACTACACAGAAGCATTCTGTGCAACTTCTTTCTGTTCTGTGCATTCAACTAACAGTGTTGAAGCTTACTTTGATTGAGCAGTTCTGAAACACTCTTTTTGTAGAAACTGCAAGTTGACATTCCTAGCGCTAAAGGGCCTGTAGTGGAAAAAGTGTTATGTTCAAATAAATCTACACAGAAGCACTCTGTGAAACTTCTTTCTCTTCTGTGCATTCAACTAACACAGTTGAAGCTTTCTTTTGATTCAGCAGTTCTGAAACACCCTTTCTGTAGTAACAGCAAGTGGACATTCGGAGCGCTAAGGGGCCTATAGTGGAAAAAGGAATAACTCCGAATAAAAACTACACAGAAGCATTCTGTGCAACTTCTTTCTGTTCTGTGCATTCAACTAACAGTGTTGAAGCTCAGTTTTGATTGAGCAGTTCTGAAACACTCTTTCTGTAGAATCTGCAAGTGGACATTCTGAACGCTAAAGGGCCTATAGTGGAAAAAGTAATATCTTGGAATAAAAACTACACAGAAGCATTCTGTGAAACTTCTTTCTGTTGTGTGCATTCAAGTAACAGAATTGAAGCTGACTTTTGATTGAGGAGTTCTGAGTCACTCTTTCTGTAGAAACTGCAAGTTGACATTCCTAGCGCTAAAGGGCCTATATTGGAAAAAGTAATATCTTCAAAAAAAAACTACAAAGAAGCATTCTGTGAAACTTCTTTCTATTCTGTGCATTCAACTAAGAGAGCTGAACCTTACTTTTGATAGAGCAGTTCTGAAACACTCTTTCTGTAGAAACTCCAAGTACACATTCTGAACGCTAAGGGGCCTATAGAGGAAATAGGGATATCTTCAAATAAAAACTACACAGAAGTATTCTGTGAAACTACTTTGTGTCCTGTGCATTCAACTAACAGAGTTGAACCTTACTTTTGATTGAGCAGTTCTGAAACACTCTTTCTGTAGAAACTGCAGGTGGACATTCTGAAAGCTAAGGGGCCTACAGTGGAAGAAGTAATATCTTCAAATAAAAACTACACAGCATCGTTCTGTGAAACTTCTTCCTGTTCTGTGCATTCAACTAACAGAGTTGAAGCTCACATTTCATTGAGCAGTTCTGAAACACTCTTTTTGTAGAAACTGCAAGTTTTCATTCCTAGCGCTAAGGGTCCTATAGTGGAGAAAGGAACATCTCCAAATTAAAACTACACAGAAGCGTTCTGTGAAACATCTTACTGCTCTGTTCATTCAAGTAACAGAGTTGAACCTTACTTTTGATTGAGCAGTTCTGAAACACTCTTTCTGTAGAAACTGCAGGTGGACATTCTGAAAGCTAAGGGGCCTACAGTGGAAGAAGGAATATCTTCAACTAAAGCTACACAGAATCGTTCTGTGAAACTTCTTCCTGTTCTGTGCATTCAACTAACAGAGTTGAAGCTCACATTTCATTGAGCAGTTCTGAAACACTCTTTTTGTAGAAACTGCAAGTTGTCATTCCTAGCGCTAAGGGTCCTATAGTGGAGAAAGAAACATCTCCAAATAAAAACTACACAGAAGCGTTCTGTGAAACTTCTTACTGCTCTGTGCATTCAAGTAACAGAGTTGAAGCTTACTTTTGATTGAACAGTTCTGAAACACTCTTTCTGTAGAAACTGCAAGTTGACATTCCGACCGCTAAAGGGCCTACAGTGGAAAAAGGGATATCTTCAAATAAAAACTACACAGAAGCATTCTGTGAAACTTCTTTCTGTTCTGTGCATTCAACTAAGAGAGTTGAAACTTACTTTTGATTCAGCAGTTCTGAAACACCCTTTCTGTAGAAACTGCAAGTGGACATTCTGAGCGCTAAAGGGCCTATAGTGGAAAAAGTAATATCTTCAAATAAAAACTACACAGAAGAATTCTGTGAAACTTCTTGCTGTTCTGTCCATTCAACTCATCGAATTGAAGCTTGCTTTTCATTGCGCAGTTCTGAAACACTCTTTCTGTAGAAACTGCAAGTTGATATTTCGAGCTCTAAAGGGCCTACAGTGGAAAAAGGGATATCTTCAATTAAAAAACACACAGGAGCATTCTGTGAAACTCCTTTCTTTTCTGTGCATTCGACTAACAAATTTGAAACTTACTTTTGATTGAGCTGTTCTGAAACACCCTTTCTGTAGAAACTGCAAGTGGACATTCGGAGCGCTAAGGGCCCTATAGTGGAAAAAGGTATATGTCCGAATAAAAACTACACAGAAGCATTCTGTGAAAATTGTTTCTTTTCTGTGCATTCAACTAACAGAGTTGTAGCTTAGTTTTGATTGAGCAGTTCTGAAACAATCTTTGTGTAGAAACTGCAAGTGGACATTCTGAACACTAAGGGGCCTATAGTGGAAAAAGGAATATCTTCGAATAAAAACTACACAGAAGCATTCTGTGAAACTTCTTTCTGTTCTGTCCATTCAACTAACAGAGTTGAAGATGACTTTTGATCGAGGAGTTCTGAAATACTCTCTCTGTAGAAACTACAAGTTGACATTTCGAGCGCTAAAGGCCCTATATTGGAAAAAGGTATATCTTTAAATAAAAACTACACAAAAGATTCTGTGAAACTTCTTCCTGTTCCCTGCATTCAACTAACAGAGTTGAAGCTTACATTTGCCTGAGCAGTTCTGAAACACACTTTATGTAGCAACTGCAAGTTGACATTCCTAGCGCTAAAGGGCCTAAAGTGGATAAAGTTTTATGTTCAAATAAATCTACACAAAAGCATTCTGTGAAACTTCTTTCTGTTCTGTGCATTCAACTAACAGAGCTGAAGCTTACATTTGATTGAGCAGTTCTGAAACACTCTTTCTGAGAAACTCCAAGTGCACTTTCTGAAAGCTAAGGGGCCTATAGAGGAAAAAGGGATATCTTCAAATAAAAATTACACAGAAGCGTTCTGTGAAACTTCTTTCTGTTCCCTACATTCAACTAACAGAGTTGAAGCTTGCTTTTGAATGTGTAGTTCTGAAACACTCTTTCTGTAGAAAGTGGAAGTGGACATTCAGAGCGCTGAGGGGCCTGTAAGGGAAAAAGGAATATCTTCAAATAAAAACTACACAGAAGCATTCTGTGAAACTTCTTTCTGTTCTGTGCATTCAGCTAACAGAGTTGAAGCAAACTATTGATTGCGCAGTTCTGTAACACTCTTTCTGTAGAAACTGCAAGTGGACATTCTGAAAGCTAAGGGGTCAATAGTGGAAAAAGTAATATCTTCAAATAAAAACTACACAGATGCATTTTGTGAAACTCCGTTCTTTTCTGTGCATTCAAGTAACAGATTTGAAGACTACTTTTTATTGAGCAGTTCTGAAACACACTTTCTGTAGAAACTGCATGTTGACATTTCGAGCGCCAAAGGGCCTATAGTGGAATACGGGATATCATCAAATAAAAACTACACAGAAGCATTCTGTGCAACTTCTTTCTGCTCTGTGCATTCAACTAACAGAGTTGAAGCTTACTTTTGATTCAGCAGTTCTGAAACACCCTTTCTGTAGAAACAGGAAGTGGACATTCTGAGCGCTAAGGGGCCTATACTGGAAAAAGGAATATCTTCAAATAAAAACTACACAGAAGCATTCTGTGAAACTTCTTGCTGTTCTTTCCATTCAACTCATCAAATTGAAGCTTGCTTTTCATTGCGCAGTTCTGAAACACTCTTTCTGTAGAAACTGCAAGTTGATATTTCGAGCCCTGATAGGCCTACAGTGGAAAAAGTGATATCTTCAATTAAAAACCACACAGGAGCATTCTGTGAAACTTCTTTCTGTTCTGTGCATTCATCTGAAAGAGTTGAAGCTTACTTTTGATTCAGCAGTTCTGAAACACCCTTTCTGTAGAAACTGCAAGTGGACATTCGGAGCACTAAGGGTCAATAGTGGAAAAATTAATAACTTCAAATAAAAACTACACAGAAGCATTTTGTGAAACTCTTTTCTGTTCTGTGCATTCAATAACGGAGTTGAAGCTTACTTTTCATTGAGCAGTTCTGAATCTCTCTTTCTGTAGAAAGTGCATGTTGACATTTCGAGCGCTAAAGGGCCTATAGTGGAATAAGGTATATCTTCTAATAAAAACTACACAGAAGCATTCTGTGCAACTTCTTTCTGTTCTGTGCATTCAACTAACAGAGTTGAAGCTTACTTTTGATTCAGCAGTTCTGAAACACCCTTTCTGTAGAAACTGCAAGTGGACATTCCGAGCACTAAATGGCCTATAGTGGAAAAAGGAATAACTCCGAATAAAACTACACAGAAGCATTCTGTGAAACTCCTTTCTGTTCTGTGCATTCAACTAACAGAATTGAAGCTCAGTTTGATTGAGCAGTTCTGAAACACTCTTTCTGTAGAAACTGCAAGTGGACATTCTGAACGGTACAGAGCCTATAGTGGAAACGGAGTATCTTCGAAGAAAAACTACACAGAAGCATTCTGTGAAACTTCTTTCTGTTCTGTGCATTCAAGTAACAGAGTTGAAGCTGACTTTTGATTGACGAGTTCTGAGTTGCTCTTTCTGTAGAAACTGCAAGTTGACATTCCTAGAGCTAAAGGGCCTAAAGTGGAAAAAATTTATGTTCAAATAATTCTACACAAAAGCATTCTGTGAAACTCCTTTCTATTCTGTGCATTCAAATAACAGAGCTGAAGCATACATTTGATTGAGCAGTTCTGAAACACTCTTTCTGAGAAACTCCAAGTGCACTTTCTGAAACCTAAGTGGCCTATAGATGAAAAGGGGATATCTTCAAATAAAAATTACACAGAAGCGTTCTGTGAAACTTCTTTCTGTTCCGTTCATTCAACTAACAAAGTTGAAGCTTGTTTTTGATTGTGTAGTTCTGAAACACTCTTTCTGTAGAAAGTGGAAGTGGACATTCAGAGCGCTGATGGGCCTGTAGGGGAAAAGGAATATCTTCAAATAAAAACTACACAGAAGCATTATTTGAAACTTCTTTCTGTTCTGTGCATTCAGCTAACAGAGTTGAAGCAAACTATTGATTGAGCAGTTCTGTAACACTCTTTCTGTGGAAACTGCAAGTGGACATTCTGAAAGCTATGGGGTCAATAGTGGAAAAAGGAATATCTTCAAATAATAACTACACAGAAGCATTTTGTGAAACTCCGTTCTTTTCTGTGCATTCAAGTAACAGAGTTGAAGCTTACTTTTGATTGAGCAGTTCTGAAACACGCTTTCTGTAGAAACTGCATGTTGACATTTCGAGTGCCAAAGGGCCTATAGTGGAATACGGGATATCTTCAAATACAAACTACACAGAAGCATTCTGTGCAACTTCTTTCTGTTCTCTGCATTCAACTAAAAGAGTTGAAGCTTACTTTTGATTCAGCAGTTCTGAAACACCCTTTCTGTAGAAACTGCATGTGGACATTCGGAGCGCTAAGGGGTCAATAGGGGAAAAAGGAATATCTTCAAATAAAAACTACACAGAAGCATTTTGTGAAACTCCTTTCTGTTCTGTGCATTCAAGTAACAGAGTTGAAGCTTACTTTTCATTGAGCAGTTCTGAAACTCTCTTTCTGTAGAATGTGCATGTTGACATTTCGAGCGCCAAAGTGCCTATAGTGGAATAAGTTATATCTTCAAATAAAAACTACACAGAAGCATTCTGTGCAACTTCTTTCTGTTCTGTGCATTCAACTAACAGAGTTGAAGCTTACTTTTGATTCAGCAGTTCTGAAACACACTTTCTGTAGAAACTGCAAATGGACATTCGGAGCGCTAAAGGGCCTATAGTGGAAAAAGGAATAACTCCGAATAAAAACTACACAGAAGCATTCTGTGAAACTCCTTTCAGTTCTGTGCATTCAACTAACAGAATTGAAGCTCAGTTTTGATTGAGCATTTCTGAAACACTCTTTCTGTAGAAACTGCAAGTGGACATTCTGAACGCTAAAGGGCCTATAGTGGAAAAAGGATTATCTTCGAATAAAAACTACACAGAAGCATTCTGTGAAACTTCTTTCTGTTCTGTGCATTCAAGTAACAGGGTTGAAGCTGACTTTTGATTGAGGAGTTCTGAGTCACTCTCTCTGTAGAAACTGCAAGTTGACATTCCTAGCGCTAAAGGGCCTACAGTGGAAAAAGTAATATCTTCAAATAAAAACTACAAAGAAGCATTCTGTGAAACTTCTTTCTGTTCTGTGCATTCAACTAAGAGAGTTGAACCTTACTTTTGATAGAGCAGTTCTGAAACAATCTTTCTGTAGAATCTCCAAGTGCACATTCTGAACGCTAAGGGGCCTATAGAGGAAAAAGGGTTATCTTCAAATAAAAACTACACAGAACTATTCTGTGAAACTTCTTTGTGTTCTGTGCATTCAACTAACAGAGTTGAACCTTACTTTTGTTTGAGCAGTTCTGAAAATCTCTTTCTGTAGAAACTGCAAGTGGACATTCTGAAAGCTAAGTGGCCTGCAGTGGAAGAAGGAATATCTTCAAATAAAAACTACACAGAATCTTTCTGCGAAACTTCTTCCTGTTCTGTGCATTCAACTAACATTGTTGAAGCTCACATTTCATTGAGCAGTTCTGAAACACTCTTTTTGTAGAAACTGCAATTTGTCATTCCTAGCGCTAAGGGTCCTATTGTGGAGAAAGCAACATCTCCAAATAAAAACTACACAGAAGCATTCTGTGGAACTTCTTACTGCTCTGTGCATTCAACTAACAGAGTTGAAGCTTACTTTTGATTGAACAGTTCTGAAACACTCTTTCTGAAGAAACTGAATGTTGACAATCCGACCGCTAAAGGGCCTACAGTGGAAAAAGGGATATCTTCAAATAAAAACTACACAGAAGTATTCTGTGAACCTTCTTTCTGTTCTGTACATTCAACTAAGGGAGTTGAACCTTATTTTGATTCAGCAGTTCTGAAACACCCTTTCTGTAGAAACTGCAAGTGGACATTCTGAGCGCTAAGGGGCCTATACTGGAAAAAGGAATATCTTCAAATAAAAACTACACAGAAGAATTCTGTGAAACTTCTAGCTGTTCTGTCCATTCAACTCATAGAATTGAAGCTTGCTTTTCATTGCGCAGTTCTGAAACACTCTTTCTGTAGAAACTGCAAGTTGATATTTCGAGGGCTAACGGGCCTACAGTGGAAAAAGGGATATCTTCAATTAAAAACCACACAGGAGCATTCTGTGAAAATTCTTTCTTTTCTGTGCATTCAACTAACAATGTTGAAACTTACTTTAGATTGAGCTGTTCTGAAACACCCTTTCTTTAGAAACTGCAAGTGGACATTCAGAGCGCTAAGGGCCCTATAGTGAAAAAAGTTATATGTCTGAATAAAAACTACACAGAAGCATTCTGTGAAACTTCTTTCTTTTCTGTGCATTCAACTAACAGAGTTGTAGCTTAGTTTTGATTGAGCAGTTCTGAAACAATCTTTCTGTAGAAACTGCAAGTGGACATTCTGAACACTAAGGGGCATATAGTGGAAAAAGGAATATCTTCGAATAAAATCTACACAGAAGCATTCTGTGAAACCTCTTTCTGTTCTGTCCATTCAACAAACAGAGTTGAAGATGACTTTTGATTGAGCAGTTCTGAAACAAACTTTCTGTAGAAACTACAAGTTGACATTTCGAGCACTAAATGCCCTATAGTGGAAAAAGTTATATCTTCTAATAAAAACTACACAAAAGCACTCTGTGAAACTACTTCCTGTTCTCTGCATTCAACTAACAGAGTTGAAGCTTACTTTTGACTGAGCAGTTCTGAAACACTCTTTATGTAGAAACTGCAAGTTGACATTCCCAGCGCTAAAGGGCGTAAAGTGGAAAAAGTGTTATGTTCAAATAAATCTACACAGAAGCATTCTGTGAAACTTCTTTCTGTTCTGTGCATTCAACTAACAGAGTTGAAGCTTACTTATGATTCAGCAGTTCTGAAACACCCTTTCTGTAGGAACTGCAAGTGGACATTCTGAGCGCTACTGGGCCTATAGTGGAAAAAGGATTATCTTCAAATAAAAAGTACAAAGAAGAATTCTGTGAAACTTCTAGCTGTTCTCTCCATTCAACTCATCGAATTGAAGCTTGCTTTACATTGCGCAGTTCTGAAACACTCTTTCTGTAGAAACTGCAAGTTGATATTTCGAGCGCTAAAGGGCCTACAGTGGAAAAAGGGATATGTTCAATTAAAAACCACACAGGAGCATTCTGTGAAACTTGTTTCTTTTCTGTGCATTCAACTAACAGAGTTGTAGCTTAGTTTTGATTGAGCAGTTCTGAAACAATCTTTCTGTAGAAACTGCAAGTGGACATTCTGAACACTAAGGGGCCTATAGTGGAACAAGGAATATCTTCGAATAAAAAGTACACAGAAGCATTCTGTGAAACTTCTTTCTGTTCTGTCCATTCAACTAACAGAGTTGAAGATGACTTTTGATTGAGGAGTTCTGAAATACTCTCTCTGTAGAAACTACAAGTTGACATTTCGAGCGCTAAAGGCCCTGTAGTGGAAAAAGCTATATCTTCAAATAAAAACTACACAAAAGAATTCTGTGAAACTTCTTCCTGTTCTCTGCATTCAACTAACAGAGTTGAAGCTTACTTTTGACTGAGCAGTTCTGAAACACTATGTAGAAACTGCAAGTTGACATTCCTAGCGCTAAAGGGCCTAAAATGGGAAAAGGGTTATGTACAAATAAATCTACACAGAAGCATTCTGTGAAACTTCTTTCTGTTCTGTGCATTCAACTAACAGAGCTGAAGCTTACTTTTGATTGAGCAGTTCTGAAACACTCTTTCTGAGAAACTCCAAGTGCACTTTCTGAAAGTTAAGGGGCCTACAGAGGAAAAAGTGATATCTTCAAATAAAAATTACAGAGAAGCGTTCTGTGAAACTTCTTTCTGTTCCGTTCATTCAACTAACAGAGTTGAAGCTTGACTTTGATTGTGTAGTTCTGAAACACTCTTTCTGTAGAAAGTGGAAGTGGACATTCAGAGCGCTGAGGGGCCTGTAGGGGAAAAAGGAATATCTTCAAATAAAAACTACACAGAAGCATTCTGTGAAACTACATTCTGTTCTGTGCATTCAGCTAACAGAGTTTAAGCAAACTATTGATTGAGCAGTTCTGTAACACTGTTGCTGTAGAAACTGCAAGTGGACATTCTGAAAGCTAAGGGGACAATAGTGGAAAAAGGAAAATCTTCGAATAAAAACTACACAGAAGCATTTTTTGAAACTTTGTTCTTTTCTGTGCATTCAAGTAACAGAGTTGAAGCTTACTTTTGATTGAGCAGTTGTGAAACACTCTTTCTGTAGAAACTGCATGTTGACATTTCGAGCGCCAAAGGGCTTATAGTGGAAAACGGGATATCTTCAAATAAAAACTACACAGAAGCATTCTGTGCAACTCCTTTCTGTTCTCTGCATTCAACTACAAGAGTTGAAGCTTACTTTTGATGCAGCAGTTCTGAAACACCCTTTCTGTAGAAACTGCAAGTGGACATTCGGAGTGCTATGGGGTCAATAGTGGAAAAAGAAATATCTTCAAATAAAAAGTACACAGAAGCATTTTGTGAAACTCCTTTCTGTTCTGTGCATTCAAGTAACAGATTTGAAGCTTACCTTTCATTGAGCAGTTCTGAAACACTCTTTCTGTAGAAACTGCATGTTGACATTTCGAGCTCCAAAGGGCCTATAGTGGAATAAGGTATATGTTCAAATAAAAACTACACAGAAGCATTCTGTGCAACTACTTTCTGTTCTGTGCATTCAACTAACAGAGTTGAAGCTTACTTTTGATTCAGCAGTTCTGAAACACCCTTTCTGTAGAAACTGCAAGTGGACATTCTGAGCGCTAAGTGGCCTATAGTGGAAAAAGGAATACCTCCGAATAAAAACTACACAGAAGCATTCTGTGCAACTACTTTCTGTTCTGTGCATTCAACTAACAGAGTTGAAGCTCTGTTTTGTTTGAGCAGTTCTGAAACACTCGTTCTGTAGAAACTGCAAGTGGACATTCTGAACGCTAAAGGGCCTATAGTGGAAATAGTAATATCTTCGAATAAAAACTACACAGAAGCATTCTGTGAAACTACTTTCTGTTCTGTGCATTCAAGTAACAGAGTTGAAGCTGACTTTTGATTGAGGAGTTCTGAGTCACTCTTTCTGTAGAAACTGCAAGTTGACATTTCGAGCGCTAAGGCCCTATAGTGGAAAAAGGTATATCTTCAAAAAAAAACTACACAGAAGCATTCTGTGAAACTTCTTCCTGTTCTCTGCATTCAACTAACGGAGTTGAAGCTTACTTTTGATTGAGCAGTTCTGAAACACTCTTTATGTAGAAAATGCAAGTTGACATTCCTAGCGCTAAAGGCCCATAGTGGAAAAAGTTCATGTTCAAATAAATCTACACAGAAGCATTCTGTGAAACTTCTTTCTGTTCTGTGAATTCAACTAACAGAGCTGAAGCTTACTTTTGATTGAGCAGTTCTGAAACACTCTTTCTGAGAAACTCCAAGTGCACTTTCTGAAAGCTAAGGGGCCTATAGAGGAAAAAGGGATATCTTCAAGTAAAAATTACACAGAAGCATTCTGTGAAACTTCTTTGTGTTCCGTTCATTCAACTAACAGAGTTGAATCTTGCTTTTGATTGTGTAGTTCTGAAACACTCTTTCTGTAGAAACTGCAAGTGGACATTCAGAGCGCTGAGGGGCCTGTAAGGGAAAAAGTAATATCTTCAATTAAAAACTACCCAGAAGCGTTCTGTGAAACTTCTTACTGTTCTGTGCATTCAACTAACAGAATTGAAGCTTACTTTGGATTGAGCAGTTCTGAAACACTCTTTCTTTAGAATCTGCAAGTGGACATTCTGTACCCTAAGGGGCCTATAGTGGAAAAAGGGATATCTTCAAATAAAAAGTACAGAGAAGCATTTTGTGAAACTTCTGTTCTGTGTATTCAACTAAGAGAGTCGAAACTTACTTTTGATTGAGTAGTTCTGAAACACCCTTTCTGGAGAAACGGCAAGTGGACATTCAGAACCCTAAGGGGCCTATAGTGGAAAAAGTACTCTCTCCAAATAAAAACTACACAGAAGCATTCTGTGAAACTTCTTTCTCTTTTGTGCATTCAACTAACAGAGTTGAAGCTTACTTTTGATTGAGCAGTTCTGAAACACTCTTTTGGTAGACACTGCCAGTTGTCATTCCGATCGCTAAGGGTCCTAGTCTGGTCAAAGGAATATCTCCTAATAAAAACTACACAGAAGCATTCTGTGAAACTTCTTTCTGTTCTGTGCATTCAACTAACAGATTTGAAACTTTCTTTTGATTGAGCAGTTCTGAAGCACTCCTTCTGTAGAAACTGTAAATTGATATTCCTAGCGCTAAATTGCCTGTAGTGGAAAAAGTGCTATCTTCAAATAAAAACTACACAGAAGCATTCTGTGAAACTTCTTTCTGTTCTGTGCATTGAACTAACAGAGTTGAAGCTTACTTTTTATTGAGGAGTTCTGAAACACACTTTCTGTAGAAACTGCAAGTGGACATACGGAGCGCTAAGGGGCATATAGTGGAAAAAGGGGTATACTCAAATAATAAATACACAGAAGCATTCTGTGAAACTACTTACTGCTCTGTGCATTCAAGTACCATAGTTGAAGCTTACTTTTAATTGAGCAGTTCTGAGACACTCTTTCTGTAGAAAGTGGATGTGGATATTCTGAACGCTAAGGGGACTAGTGTGGAAAAAGGAACATCTTCAATTAAAAACTACACAGAAGCATTCTGTGAAACTTCTTTCTTTTCTGTTCATTCAACGAACAGAGTTGAAGCATACTTTTGATTGAGGAGTTCTGAAACACTCTTTTTATAGAAACTGCAAGTTGTCATTCCGAGCGCTAAGGGTCCTGCAGTGGAGAAAGGAATATCTCCACATAAAAACTACACAGAATCATTCTGTGAAACTCCTCACTTTTGTGTGCATTCAACTAACAGAGTTGAAGCTTACTTTGATTGAGTAGTTCTGAAACACTCTTTCTGTAGAAAGTGGAAGTGGACATTCAGAGCGCTGTGTGGCCTATAGTGGAAAAGGGAATATCTTCAAATAAAAACTACACAGAAGCATACTGTGAAACTTCTTACTGTTCTGTACATTCAACCAACCGAGTTGAAGCTTACTTTTGATTGAGCACTTCTGAAACACTCTTTCTGTAGAAACTGCAAGTGGACATTCCGAGGGCTAAAGGGTTTATAGTGGAAAAGGGATATCTTCGAATAATAACTGCAGAGAAACATTCTGTGAAAGTTCTGTCTGTTCTGTGCGTTCAACTGACAGAGTTGAACCTTGCTTTTGATTGAACTGTTCTGAAACACTCTTTTTGTAGAAGCTGCAAGTGGACATTCCAAGCGCGAAGGGGCCAATTGTGGAAAAAGTTATATCTTCAAATAAAAACTACAAAGAAGCATTCTGTGAAACTTCTTTCTCTTCTGTACATTCTACTAACAGAGTTGAGGCTTACTTTTGATTGAGCAGTTCTGAAACACTCTTTCTGTAGAAACTGCAAGTGGACATTCTGAACGCTAAGGGGCCTTTGGAGGAAAAACACATATCTTCAAAGCAAAACTGCACAGAAGAATTCTGTGAAACTTCTTTCTGTTCTGTGCATTCAACTAACAGAGTTGAAGCTTACTTTTGATTGAGCAGTTCTGAAACACTCTTTCTGTAGAAACTGCAAGTGGACATTCTGAACGCTAAGGGGCCTATACTGGAAAAAGGCATATCTTCAAATAAAAGCTACAGAGAAGCATTTTGTGAAACTTCTTTCTGTTCTGTGTATTCAACTAACAGAGTTGAAGCTTACTTTTGATTGAGTAGTACTGAAACCCTCTTTCTGTAGAAATGGGAACTGGACAGTCAGAGCGCTGAGGGGCCTATAGTGGAAAAAGGAATATCTTCAAATATATACTACACAGAGGATTTCTGTGAAACTTCTTGCTGTTCTGTCCGTTCAACTCACCGAAGTGATGCTTAATTTACATTGCGCAGTTCTGAAACTCTGTTTCTTTAGAAACTGCATATTGACAATTTGAGCGCTAAAGGGCCTACGGTGAAAAAGGGATATCTTCAAATAAAAACTACACAGAAGTATTCTGTGAAACTTCTTTCTGTTCTGTGCATTCAACTAACACAGTTGAAGCTTACTTTTGATTGAGCATGTCTGAAACACTCTTTCTGCAGAAACTGCAAGTGGACATTCTGAACGCTAAAGGGCCTATAGTGGAAAAAGTAATATCTTCGAATAAAAACTACACAGAAGCATTCTGTGAAACTTCTTTCTGTTCTGTGCATTCAAGTAACTTAGTTGAAGCTGAATTTTTATTCAGGAGTTCTGAATCACTCTTTCTGTAGAAACTGCAAGTTGACATTCCTAGCGCTAAGGGGCCTATAGTGGAAAAAGATATATCTTCAAATAAAAACTACACAGAAGCATTTGGTGAAACTTCTTTCTGTTCTGTGCATTCAACTAAGAGAGTTGAACCTTACTTTTATTAGAGCAGTTCTGAAACACTCTTTCTGTAGAAACTCCAAGTGCACATTCTGAACGCTAAAAAGCCTATAGATGAAAAAGTTATATCTTCAAATAAAAACTACACAGAAGTATTCTGTGAAACTTCTTTGTGTTCTGTGCATTCAACTAACAGAGTTGAACTTTACTTTTGATTAAGCAGTTCTGAAACACTCTTTCTGTAGAAACTGCAAGTGGACATTCTGAAAGCTAAGGGGCCTAAAGTGGAAGAAGGAATATCTTCAAATAAAAACTACACAGAATCGTTCTGCGAAACTTCTTTCTGTTCTGTGCATTCAACTAACAGAGTTGAAGCTCACATTTCATTGAGCAGTTCTAAAACACTCTTTTTGTAGAAACTGCAAGTTGTCATTCCTAGCGCTGAGGGTCCTATAGTGGAGGAAGGAACATCTCCAAATAAAAACTACGAAGAAGCATTCTGTGAAACTTCTTACTGCTCTGTGCATTCAACTAACAGAGTTGAAGCTTACTGTTGATTGAGCAGTTCTGAAACACTCTTTCTGTAGAAACTGCAAGTTGACATTCCGACCGCTAAAGGGCCTTTAGTGGAAAAAGGGATATCTTCAAATTAAAACTACACAGAAGCATTCTGTGAAAGTTCTTTCTGTTCTGTGCATTCAACTAACAGATTTGAAGTTTACTTTTGATTGAGCAGTTCTGAAACACTCTTTCTATAGAAACATCAAGTGGACATACTGAACGATATGGGACCTAGAGTGGAAAAAGGAACATCTTCAAATTAAATCTACACTGAAGCATTCTGTGAAACTTCTTGCTGTTCTGTCCATTCAACTCACTGAATTGAAGCTTACTTTTCATTGCGCAGTTCTGAAACACTCTTTCTGTAGAAACTCCAAGTAGATATATCGAGCGCTATAAGGCCTATAGTGGAATAAGGGATATCTTCAAATAAAAACTACACAGAAGCATTCTGTGAATCTTCTTTCTGTTCTGTGCATTCAACTAACAGATTTGAAGCTTACTTTTGATTGAGCAGTTCTGAAACATTCTTTCTGTAGAAACTGCAAGCGGACATTCTGAATGCTAAGGGGCCTAGAGTGGAGAAAGGAATATCTTCAAATAAAAACTACACAGAAGCATTTTGAGAAACTTCTTTCTGTTCTGTGCTTTCAACTAACAGAGTTGAAGATGACTTTTGATTGTGGAGTTCTGAAATACTCTCTGTGTAGAAACTACAAGTTGACATTTCGAGGGCTAAAGGCCCTATAGAGGAAAAAGTTATATCTTCAAATAAATCTACACAGATGCATTCTGTAAAACTTCTTACTCTTCTGTGCATTCAACTAACAGAGTTGAATCTTACTTTGATTGAGAAGTTCTGAAACACTCTTTATGTAGAAACTGCAATTTGACATTCCTAGCGCTAAAGGGCCTATAATGGAAAAAGGCTTATGTTCAAATAAATCTACACAGAAGCATTCTGTGAAACTTCTTTCTGTTCTGTGCATTCAACTAACAGAGTTGAAGCTTACTTTTGATAGAGCAGTTCTGAAACACTCTTTCTGTAGAAACTCCAAGTGCACATTCTGAAAGCTAAGGGGCCTATAGAGGAAAAAGGGGTATCTTCAAATAAAAACTACACAGAAGGATTCTGTGAAACTGCTTTGTGTTCTGTGCATTCAACTAACAGAGTTGAAGCTTACTTTTGATTGAGCAGTTCTACAACTCTATTTCTATAGAAACCGCAAGTGGACATTCGAAGCGCTAAGGGGCCAATAGTGGAAAAAGTGTTATCTTGAAATGAAAACTACACAGAAGCATTCTGTGAATCTTCTTTCTGTTCTGTGCATTCAACAAACAGAGTTGATGGTTACTTTTGATTGAGCAGTTCTGAAACACTCTTTCTGTAGATACTGCAAGTTGACATTTCGAGCGCTAAAAGGCCTATAGTGGAAAAAGGGATATCTTCAAATAAAAACTACAGAGAAGCATTTTGTGAAACTTCTTTCTGTTCTGTGCACACAATTAACAGAGTTGAAGCCTACATTTGATTGAGTAGTTCTGAAACACTCTGTAGAAAGTGGAAGTGGACATTTAGAGCGCTGAGGGGCCTGCAGTGGAAAAAGGAATATCTTAAAATAAAAACCACACAGAAGCATTCTGTGAATCTTCCTTCTGTTCTGTGCATTCAACTAACAGGGTTGAAGCTTACTTTTGATTGAGCAGTTCTGAAACACTCTTTCTGTAGAAACTGCATGTTGACGTTTCGAGCGCTAAAGGGCCTACAGTGGAAAAAGGGATATCTTCATATAAATACTACACAGAAGGATTCTGTGAAACTATTTTCTGTTCTGTGCATTCAACTAACAGAGTTGACGCTTACTTTTGATTGAGCAGTTCTGCAACTCTATTTGTATAGAAACCGCAAGTGGACATTCGAAGCGCTAAGGGGCCAATAGTGGAAAAAGTGTTATCTTGAAATGAAAACTACACAGAAGCATTCTGTGAATCTTCTTTCTGTTCTGTGCATTCAACAAACAGAGTTGATGGTTACTTTTGATTGAGCAGTTCTGAAACACTCTTTCTGTAGAAACTGCAAGTTGACATTTCGAGCGCTAAATGGCCTATAGTGGAAAAAGTGTTATCTTCAAATTAAAACTACACAGAAGCATTCTGTGAAAGTTCTTTCTGTTCCGTGCGTTCAACTGACAGAGATGAAGGTTGCTTTTGATTGAACAGTTCTGAAACACTCTTTTTGTAGAAGCTGCAAGTGGACATTCCAAGCGCGAAGGGGCCAAGAGTGGAAAAAGGTATATCTTCAAATAAAAACTACACAGAAGCATTCTGTGAAACATCTTTCTGTTCTGTACATTCAACTAACAGTGTTGAAGCTTACTTTTGATTGAGTAGTTCTGAAACACTCTTTCTGTAGAAACTGCAAGTGGACATTCTGAACGCTACGGGGCCTTTGGAGGAAAAACCAATATCTTCAAAGAAAAACTACACAGAAGAATTCTGTGAAACTTCTTTCTGTTCTGTCCATTCAACTAACAGAGTTGAAGCTTACTTTTGATTGAGCAGTTCTGAAACCCTCTTTGTGTAGAAACTGCAAGAGGACATTCTGAACGCTATGGGGCCTATAGTGGAAAAAGGGATATCTTCAAATAAAAACTACACAGAAGCATTCTGTGAAACTTCTTTCTGTTCTGTGCATTCAACTAACAGAGTTGAAGCTTACTTTTGATTGAGCAGTTCTGAAACACTCTTTTTGTAGAAACTGCAAGTTGTCATTCCTAGCGCTAAGGGTCCTATAGTGGAGAAAGGATTATCTCAATATAAAAACTACACAGAAGCATTCTGTGAAACTTCTCACTGTTCTGTGCATTCAACTAATAGAGTTGAAGTTTACTTTTGATTGATCAGTTCAGAAACACTCTTTCTGTAGAAACTGCAAGTTGACATTCCGAGCGCTAAAGGGCCTATAGTGGAAAAAGGGATATCTTCAAATGAAAACTGCACAGAAACATTCTGTGAAAGTACATTCTGTTCTGCGTTCAACTGACAGATTAGAATCTTGCTTTTGATTGAACAATTCTGAAACACTCTTTCTGTATATACTGCAAGTCGACATTCGGAACGCTAATAGGCCTTTGCAGGAAAAACACATATCTTCAAATAAAAACTACACAGAGGCATTCTGTGAAACTTCTTTCTGTTCTGTGCATTCAGGTAACAGAGTTGAAGCAAACTATTGATTGACCAGTTCTGTAACACTCTTTCTGTAGAACCTGCAAGTGGACATTCTGAACGCTAGTAGGCCTATATGGGAAAAAGGAATATCTTATAATAAAACCTACACAGAAATATTCCGTGAAACTTATTTCTGTTCTGTGCATCCAACTTACAGAGTTGAAGCTGACTTTGATTGAGGAGGTGTGAAACTCTCTTTCTGTAGCAACTGCAAGTTGACATTCCTAGCGATTAAGGGCCTATAGTGGATAAAGAAATATCTTCAAATAAAAACTACACAGAAGAATTCTGTGAAACTTCTTTCTGTTCTATGCATTCAACTAACAGAGTTGAAGCATACTTTTGATTGAGGAGTTCTGAAATACTCTCTCTGTAGAAACTACAAGGTGACATTTCGAGGGCTAAAGGCCCTATAGAGGAAAAAGTTATATCTTCAAATAAAAACTACACAGATGCATTCTGTGTAACTTCTTACCCTTCTGTGCATTCAACTAACAGAGTTGAAGCTTACTTTGATTGAGCAGTTCTGAGACACTCTATCTGTAGAAACTGCAAGTGGACATTCTGAAAGCTAAGGGGCCTATAGTGGAAGAAGGAATATCTTCAAATAAAAACTACACAGAAGCGTTCTGTGAAACTTGTTTCTGTTCTGTGCATTCAACTAACAGAGTTGAAGTTTACTTTTGATTGAGCAGTTCTGAAACCCTATTTTTTAGAAACTGCAAGTTGTCATTCCTAGCGCTAAGGGTCCTATAGAGGAGAAAGGAATATCTCCAAATAAAAACTACACAAAAGCATTCTGTGAAACTTCTTACTGTTCTGTCCATTCAACTAATAGTGTTGAAGCTTACTTTTGATTGAGCAGTTCAGAACCACTCTTTCTGTAGAAACTTCAAGTTGACATTCCGACCGCTAAAGGGCATAAAGTGGAAAAAGGGATATCTTCAAATAGAAACTACACAGAAGCATTTTGTGAAACGTCTTTCTGTTCGGTGCATTCAGCTAACAGAGTTGAAGCTTACTTTTGATTGAGCAGTTCTGAAACACTCTTTCTGTAGAAACTGCAAGTGGACATTCTGAGAGCTAAGGGGCCTATACTGGAAAAAGAAATATCATCAATTAAAAACTACACAGAAGAATTCTGTGAAACTTCTTGCTGTTCTGTCCATTCAACTCATCGAATTGAAGCTTGGTTTTCATTGCGCAGTTCTGAAACACTCTTTCTGTAGAGACTGCAAGTTGACATTCCTAGCGCTAAAGGGCCTATAGTGGAAAAAGAGTTATGTTCAAATAAATCTACACAGAAGCATTCTGTGAAACTTCTTTCTGTTCTGTGCATTCAACTAACAGAGCTGAAGCTTACTTTTGATTGAGCAGTTCTGAAACACTCTTTCTGAGAAACTCCAAGTGCACTTTCTGAAAGCTAAGGGGCCTATAGAGGAAAAAGGGATATCTTCAAATAGAAATTACACAGAAGCCTTCTGTGAAACTTCTTTCTGTTCCGTTCATTCAACTAACGGTGTTGAAGCTCGCTTTTGATTGTGTAGTTCTGAAACACTCTTTCTGTAGGAAGTGGAAGTGGACATTCAGAGCACTGAGAGGCCTGTAGGGGAGAAAGGAATATCTTCAAATAAAAACTACACAGAAACATTCTGTGAAACTAATTTCTGTTGTGTGCATTCAGCTAACAGAGTTGAAACAAATTATTGATTGAGCAGTTCTGTAACACTCTTTCTGTAGAAACTGCAAGTGGACATTCTGAACGCTAAGGGGTCAATAGTGGAAAAAGGAATATCTTCAAATAACAACTACACAGAAGCATTTTGTGAAATTCCGTTCTTTTCTGTGCATTCAAGAAACAGAGTTGAAGCTTACTTTTGATTGAGCAGTTCTGAAACACTCTTTCTGTAGAAATTGCATGTTGACATTTCGAGCGCCAAAGGGCCTATAGTGGAATACGGGATATCTTCAAATAAAAACTACACAGAAGCATTCTGTGCAACTTCTTTCTGTTCTGTGCATTCAACTAACAGAGTTGAAGCTTACTTTTGATTCAGCAGTTCTGAAATACCCTTTCTGTAGAAACTGCAAGTGGACATTCGGAGCGCTAAGGGGTCAATAGGGGAAAAAGGAATATCTTCAAATAAAAACTACACAGAAGCATATTGTGAAACTACTTTCTGTTCTGTGCATTCAAGTAACAGAGTTGAAGCTTACTTTTCATTGAGCAGTTCTGAAACACTCTTTCTGTAGAAACTGCAAGTGGACATTCTGAACGCTAAAGGGCCTATGTTGGAAAAAGAAATATCCTCGAATAAAAACTACACAGAAGCATTCTGTGAAACTTCTTTCTGTTCTGTGCATTCAACTAAGAGAGTTGAACCTTAATTTTGATTCAGCAGTTCTGAAACACCCTTTCTGTAGAAACTGCAAGTGGACATTCTGAGCGCTAAGGGGCGTATACTGCAAATAGGAATATCTTCAAATAAAAACTACACAGAAGAATTCTGTGAAACTTCTTGCTGTTCTGTCCATTCAACTCATCGAATTGAAGCTTGCTTTTCATTGCGCAGTTCTGAAACACTCTTTCTGTAGAAACTGCAAGTTGATAATTCGAGCGCTAAAGGGCCTAGAGTGGAAAAAGGGACATCTTCAATTATAAACCACACAGGAGCATTCTTTGAAACTACTTTCTGTTCTGTGCATTCAACTAACAAATTTGAAGCTTACTTTTGATTGAGCTGTTCTGAAACACCCTTTCTGTAGGAACTGCAAGTGGACATTCTGAGCGCTAAGGGCCGTATAGTGGAAAAAGGAATATGTCCGAATAAAAACTACACAGAAGCATTCTGTGAAACTTATTTCTTTTTTGTGCATTCAACTAACAGAGTTGTAGGTTAGTTTTAATTGAGCAGTTCTGAAACAATCTTTCTGTAGAAACTGCAAGTGGACATTCTGAACACTAAGTGGCCTATAGTGGAAAAAGCAATATCTTCGAATAAAAACTACACAGAAGCATTCTGTGAAACTTCTTTCAGTTCTGTCCATTCAAATAACATAGTTGAAGATGACTTTTGATTGAGGAGTTCTGAAATAATCTCTCTGTAGAAAGCACAAGTTGACATTTCGAGCCCTAAAAGCCCTATAGTGGAAAAAGGTATATCTTCAAATAAAAATTACACAGTAGTATTCTGTGAAACCCCTTCCTGTTCTCTGCATTCAACTAATAGAGTTGAAGCTTACTTTTGATTGAGCAGGTCTGAAACACTCTTTCTGTAGAAACTGCAAGTGGACATTCCGAGAGCTAAAGGGCATATAGTGGAAAAAGGGTTATGTTCAAATAAATCTACACAGAAGCATTCTGTGAAACTTATTTCTGTTCTGTGCATTCAACTAACAGATTTGAAGTTTACTTTTGATTGAGCAGTTCTGAAACACTCTTTCTGTAGAAACTTCATGTGCACATTCTGAACGCTGTGGGACCTAGAGTGGAAAAAGGAACATCTTCAAATTAAATCTACACTGAAGAATCCTGTGAAACTTCTTGCTGCTCTGTCCATTCAACTCACTGAATTGAAGCTTACATTTCATTACGCAGTTCTGAAACACTCTTTCTGTAGAAAATCCAAGTCGACATATCGAGCGCTATAAGGCCTATAGTGGAATAAGGGATATCTTCAATTAAAAAGTACACAGAAGCATTCTGTGAATCTTCTTTCTGTTCTGTGCATTCAACTAATTGAGTTGAAGCTTACTTTTGATTGAGCAGTTCTGAAACACTCTTTCTGTAGAAACTGAAAGCGGACATACTGAACGCTAAGAGGCCTATAATGGAAAAAGGAATATCTTCAAATAAAAACTACACAGAAGCATTCTGTGAAACTTCTTTCTGTTCTGTGCATTCAACTAACAGATTTGAAGCATACTTTTGATTGAGTAGTTCTGAAACACTCTTTCTGTAGAAAGTGGATGTGGATATTCAAAGCGCTGAGGAGCCTATAGTGGAAAAAAGAATATCTTCAAATAAAAACTACACAGAAAAATTCTGTGAAACTTCTTTCTGTTCTGTGCATTCAAATAACAGAGTTGAAGCTTACTCTTGATTGAGCAGTTCTGAAACACTCTTTCTGTAGAAACTCCAAGTGCACATTCTGAAACCTAAGGGGCATACAGAGGAAAAAGGGATATCTTCAAATAAAAACTACACAGAAGGATTCTGTGAAACTTCTTTGTGTTCTGTGCATTCAACTAACAGAGTTGAAGCTTAATTTTGATTGAGCAGTTCTGAAACACTCTATCTGCAGAAACTGCAAGTTGACATTCCTAGCGCTAAGGGGCCTATAGTGGAAAAATTTTATGTTCAAATAAATCTACACAGAAGCATTCCGTGAAACTTCTTTCTGTTCTGTGCATTCAACTAACAGAGCTGAGGCTTACTTTTGATTGAGCAGTTCTGAAACACTCTTTCTGAGAAACTCCAAGTGCACTTTCTGAAAGGTAAGTGCCCTATAGAAGAAAAAGGGATATCTTCAAATAAAAATTACACAGAAGCGTTCTGTGAAACTTCTTTCTGTTCCGTTCATTCAACTAACAGAGTTGAATCTTGCTTTTTATTGTGTAGTTCTGAAACACTCTTTCTGTGGAAACTGCAAGTGGACATTCAGAGTGCTGAGAGGCCTGTAGGGGAAAAAGGAATATCTTCAAATTAAAACGACACAGAAGCATTCTGTGAAACTTCTTTCTGTTCCGTGCATTCAGCTAACAGAGTTGAAGCAAACTATTGATTGAGCAGTTCTGTAACACACTTTCTGTGGAAACTGCAAGTGGACATTCTGTAAGCTAAGGGGTCAATAGTGGAAAAAGGAATATCTTCAAATAAAAAGTACACAGAAGCATTTTGTGAAATGCCGTTCTTTTCTGTGCATTCAAGTAACAGAGTGGAAGCTTCCTTTTGATTGAGCAGTTCTGAAACAATCTTTCTGTAGAAAGTGCATGTTGACATTTCGAGCACCAAAGGGCCTATAGTGGAATATGGGATATCTTCAAATAAAAACTACACAGAAGCATTCTGTGCAACTTCTTTCTCTTCTGTGCATTCAACTAACAGACTTGAAGCTTACTTTTGATTCAGCAGTTCTGAAACACTCTTTCTGTAGAAAATGCAAGTTGACATTCCGACCGCTAAAGGGCCTCTAGTGGAAAAAGGGATATCTTCAAATAAAAACTACACAGAAGCATTCTGTGAAACTACTTTCTGTTCTGTGCATTCAACTAAGAGAGTTGAACCTTACCTTTGATTCAGCAGTTCTGAAACACCCTTTCTGTAGAAACTGCAAGTGGACATTCTGAGCGCTACGGGGCCTATACTGGAAAAAGGAATATCTTCAAATAAAAACTACACAGAACAATTATGTGAAATTTCTTGCTGTTCTGTCCATTCAACTCATCGAATTCAAGCTTGCTTTTCATTGCGCAGTTCTGAAACACTCTTTCTGTAGAAACTGCAAGTTGATATTTCGAGCGCTAAAGGGCCTACAGTGGAAAAAGTGATATCTTCAATTAAAAACCACACAGGAGCATTCTGTGAAACTACTTTCTGTTCTGTGCATTCAACTAACAAAGTTCAATCTTACTTTTGATTGAGCTGTTCTGAAACACCCTTTCTGTAGAAACTGCAAGTGGACATTCGGATCGCTAAGGGCCCTATAGTGGAAAAGGTAATATTTCCGAATGAAAACTACACAGAAGCATTCTGTGAAACTTCTTTCTTTTCTGTGCATTCAACTAACGGAGTTGTAGCTTAGTTTTGATGGAGCAGTTCTGAAACACTCTTTCTGTAGAAACTGCAAGTGGATATTCTGAACACTAAGGGGCCTAGGGAGGAAAAAGGGATATCTTCAAATAAAAACTACACAGAAGAATTCTGTGAAACTTCTTGCTATTCTGTCCATTCAACTCATCGAATTGAAGCTTGCTTTTCATTGCGCAGTTCTGAAACACTCTTTCTGTAGAAACTGCAAGTTGATATTTCGAGCGCTAAAGGGCCTACAGTGGAAAAAGGGATATCTTCAATTAAAAACCACACAGGAGCATTCTGTGAAACTTCTTTCTGTTCTGTGCATTCAACTAACAATTTGAAGCTTACTTTTGATTGAGCTGTTCTGAAACACCCTTTCTGTAGAAACTGCAAGTGAACATTCCGAGCGCTAAGGGCCGTATAGTGGAAAAAGGAATATCTACCAATAAAAACTACACAGAAGCATTCTGTGAAACTTCTTTCTGTTCTGTGCATTTAACTAACAGAGTTGAAGCTGAGTTTTGATTGAGCAGTTCTGAAACACTCTTTCTGTAGAAACTGCATGTGGACATTCTGAACGCTAAAAGGCCTATAGTGGAAAAAGTAATATCTTTGAATAAAAACTACACAGAAGCATTCTGTGAAACTTCTTTCTGTTCTGTGCATTTAAGTAACAGAGTTGAAGCTGACTCTTGATTGAGGAGTTCTGAATCACTCTTTCTGTAGAAACTGCAAGTTGACATTCCTAGCGCTAAAGGGCCTATCGTGGAAAAAGTAATATCTTCAAATAAAAACTACACAGAAGCATTCTGTGAAACTTCTTTCTGTTCTGTGCATTCAACTAAGAGAGTTGAACCTTACTTTTGACAGAGCAGTTCTGAAACACTCTTTCTGTAGAAACTCCAAGTGAACATTCTGAACGCTAAGGGGCCTGTAGAGGAAAAAGGAATATCTTCAAATAAAAACTACACATAAGTATTATGTGAAACTTCTTTGTGTTCTGTGCAATCAACTAACAGAGTTGAACCTTACTTTTGATTGAGCAGTTCTGAAACACTCTTTCTGTAGAAACTGCAAGTGGACATTCTGAAAGCTAAGGGGCCTAAAGTGGAAGAAGGAATATGTTCAAATAAAAACTACACAGAATTGTTCTGCAAAATTTCTTTCTGTTCTGTGCATTCAACTAAGAGTTGAAGCTCACATTTCATTGAGCAGTTCTGAAACACTCTTTTTGTAGAGAGTACAAGTTGTCATTCCTAGCGCTAAGGGTCCTATAGTGGAGAAAGGAACATCTCCAAATAAAAACTACACAGAATCATTCTGTGAAACTACTTTCTGCTCTGTGCATTCAACTAACAGAGTTGAAGCTTACTTTTGATTGAGCAGTTCTGAAACACTCTTCCTGTAGAAACTGCAAGTTGACATTCCGACCGCTAATGGGCCTCTAGTGGAAAAAGGGATATCTTCAAATAAAAACTACACAGAAGCATTCTGTGAAATTTCTTTCTGTTCTGTGCATTCAACTAAGAGAGTTGAACCTTACTTTTGATTCAGCAGTTCTGAAACACCCTTTCTGTGGAAACTGCAAGCGGACATTCTGAGCGATATGGGGCCTATACTGGAAAAAGGAATATCTTCAAATAAAAGCTACACAGAACAATTCTGTGAAACTTCTTGCTGTTCTGTCCATTCAACACCTGGAATTGAAGTTTGCTTTTCATTGTGCAGTTCTGAAACACTCTTTCTGTTGAAACTGCAAGTTGATATTTCGAGTGATAAAGGGCCTAATGTGTAAAAAGTGATATCTTCAATTAAAAACTACACAGAAGCATTCTGTGAAACTTCTTTCTGTTCTGTGCATTCAACTAACAGAGTTGAAGCTCACATTTCATTGAGCAGTTCTGAAACACTCTTTTTGTAGAAACTGCAAGTTGTCATTCTTAGCGCTAAGGGTCCTAAAGTGGAGAAAGCCGCATCTCCAAATAAAAACTACACAGAAGCATTCTGTGAAACTTCTTACTGCTCTGTGCATTCAACTAACAGAGTTGAAGGTTACTTTTGATTGAGCAGTTCTGAAACACTCTTTCTGTAGAAACTGCAAGTGGACATTCTGAGCGCTAAGGGGCTTTTACTGGAAAAAGGAATATCTTCAAATAAAACTACACAGAAGAATTCTGTGAAACTTCTTGCTGTTCTGTCCATTCAACTCATCGAATTGAAGCTTGCTTTTCATTGCGCAGTACTGAAACACTCTTTCTGTAGAAACTGCAAGTTGATATTTTGATCGCTTAAGGGCCTACAGTGGAAAAAGGGATATCTTCAATTAAAAACCACACAGGAGCATTCTGTGAAACTTCTTTCTGCTCTGTGCATTCAACTGACAAAGTTGAAGCTTACTTTTGATTGAGCTGTTCTGAAACACCCTTTCTGTAGAAAATGCAAGTGGACATTCGGAGCGCTAAGGGCCCTATTGTGGAAAAAGGAATATGTCCGAATAAAAACTACACAGAATTCTGTTAAACTACTTCCTTTTCTGTGCATTCAACTAACAGTGTTGTAGCTTAGTTTTGATTGAGCAGTTCTGAAACAATCTTTCTGTAGAAACTGCAAGTGGACATTCTGAACACTAAGGGGCCTGTAGTGGAAAAAGGAATATCTTTGAACAAAAACTACACAGAAGCATTCTGTGAAACTTCTTTCGGTTCTGTCCATTCAACTAACAGAGTTGAAGATGACTTTTGATTGAGGAGTTCTGAAATACTCTCTCTGTAGAAATTACAAGTTGACATTTCGAGCGCTAAAGGCCCTATAGTGGAAAAAGGTATATCTTCCAATAAAAACTACACAGAAGCATTCTGTGAAACTTCTTACTGTTCTCTGCTTTCAACTAACAGAGTTGAAGCTTACTTTTGATTGAGCAGTTCTGAAACACTCTTTATGTAGAAACTGCAAGTTGACATTACTAGCGCTAAAGGGCCTATAGTGTAAAAAGCTTTATATTCAAATAAATCTACACAGAAGCATTCTGTGAAACTTCTTTCTGTTCTGTGCATTCAACTAACAGAGCTGAAGCTTACATTTGATTGAGCAGCTCTGAGACACTCTTTCTGAGAAACTCCAAGTGCACTTTCTGAAAGCTAAGGTTCCTATAGAGGAAAAAGGGATATCTTCAAATAAAAATTACACAGAAGTGTTCTGTGATACTTCTTTCTGTTCTGTTCATTCAACTAACAGAGTTGAAGCTTGCTTTTGATTGTGTAGTTCTGAAACACTCTTTCTGTAGAACGTGGAAGTGGACATTCAGAGCGCTGAGGGGCCTGTAGGGGAAAAAGGAATATCTTCAAATAAAAACTACACAGAAGCATTCTGTGAAACTTCTTTCTGTTCTGTGCATTCAGGTAACAGTGTTGAAGCAAACTATTGATTGAGCAGTTCTGTAACACTCTTTCTGTAGAAACTGCAAGTGGACATTCTGAAAGCTAAGGGGTCAATAGTTGAAAAAGGAATATCTTCAAATAAAAACTACACAGAAGAATTTTGTGAAACTGCGTTCTTTTCTGTGCATTCAAGTAACAGATTTGAAGCTTACTTTTGATTGAGCAGTTCTGAAACACGCTTTCTGAGGAAACTGCATGCTGACATTTCGAGCGCCACAGGGCCTATAGTGGAATACGGGATATCTTCAAATAAAAACTACACAGAGGCATTCTGTGCAACTTCTTTCTGTTCTGTGCATTCAACTAACAGAGTTGAAGCTTACTTTTGATTCAGCAGTTCTGAAACACCCTTTCTGTAGAAACTGCAAGGGGACATTCGGAGCGCTAAGGGGTCAATAGGGGAAAAAGTAATATCTACAGATAAAAACTACACAGAAGCATTTTGTGGAACTCCTTTCTGTTCTGTGCATTCAAGTAACAGAGTTGAAGCTTACTTTTCATTGAGCAGTTCTCAAACTCTCTTTCTGTAGAAAGTGCATGTTGACATTTCGAGCACCAAAGGGGCTATAGTGGAATAAGTTATATCTTCAAATAAAAACTACGCAGAAGCATTCTGTGCAACTTCTTTCTGTTCTGTGCATTCAACTAACAGAGTTGAAGCTTACTTTTGATTCAGCAGTTCTGAAACACCCTTTCTGTAGAAACTGCAAGTGGACATTCGGATCGCTAAGGGGCCTATAGTGGAAAAAGGAATAACTTCGAATAAAAACTACACAGAAGCATTCTGTGAAACTCCTTCCTGTTTTGTGCATTCAACTAAAAGAGTTGAAGCTCAGTTTTGATTGAGCAGTTCTGAAACACTCTTCCTGTAGAAACTGCAAGTAGACATTCCGAACGCTAAAGGGCGTATAGTGGAAAAAGTAATATCTTCGAATAAAAACTACACAGAAGCATTCTGTGAAACTTCTTTCTGTTCTGTGCATTCAACTAACAGAGTTGAAGCTTAGTTTTGATTGAGGAGTTCTGAATCACTCTTTCTGTAGAAACTGCAAGTTGACATTCCTAGCGCTAAATGGCCTATAGTGGAAAAAGTAATATCTTCAAATAAAAACTACACAGAAGCATTCTGTGAAACTTCTTTCTGTTCTGTGCATTCAACTAAGAGAGTTGAACCTTACTTTTGATAGAGCAGTTCTGAAACACTCTTTCTGTAGAAACTCCAAGTGCACATTCTGAACGCTAAGGGGCCTATAGAGGAAAAAGGGATATCTTCAAATAAAAACTACAGAGAAGTATTCTGTGAAACTTCTTTGTGTTCTGTGCATTCAACTAACAGAGTTGAACCTTACTTTTGATTGAGCAGTTCTGAAACACTCTTTCTGTAGAAACTGCAAGTGGACATTCTGAAAGCTAAGGGGCCTAAAGTGGAAGAAGGAATATCTTCAAATAAATAAAACACGGTATCGTTCTGCAAAATTTCTTTATGTTCTGTGCATTCAACTAACAGAGTTGAAGCTCACATTTCATTGAGCAGTTCAGAAACACTCTTTTTGTAGAGACTGCAAGTTGTCATTCCTAGCGCTAAGGGTCCTATAGTGGAGAAAGGAACATCTCCAAATAAAAACTACACAGAAGCATTCTGTGAAACTTCTTACTGCTCTGTGCATTCAGCTAACAGAGTTGAAGCTTACTTTTGATTTAACAGTTCTGAAACACTCTTTCTGTAGAAACTGCAAGTTGACATTCTGAACGCTAAGGGGCCTATAGTGGAAAAAAAGATATCTTCAAATAAAAACTACCGAGAAGCATTTTGTGAAACCTCTGTCCTGTGAATTCAACTAAGAGATTTGAAGCTTACTTTTCATTGAGTAGTTCTGAAACCCCCTTTCTGTAGAAACTGCAAGTGGACATTCAGAACCCCAATGGGCCTATAGTAGAAAAAGGAATATCTCCAAATAAGAACTACACAGAAGCATTCTGTGAAACTTCTTTCTCTTCTGTGTATTCAACTAATAGAGTTGAAGCTTACTTTTTATTGAGCAGTTCTGAAACACTCTTTTGGTGGAAACTGCCAGTTGTAATTTCTATCGCTAAAGTCCTTGGCTGGATACAGGGATATCTCCTAATAAAAACTAAACAGAAGCATTTTGTGAAACTTCTTTCGGTTCTGTACATTCTACTAACAGAGTTGAAGCTTGCTTTTGATTGAGCAGTTCCGAAACACTCCTTCTGTAGAGACTGTAAGTTGATATTCCTAGCGATAAAGTGCCTATAGTGGAAAAAGGGCTATCTTCAAATAAAAACTACACAGAAGCATTCTGTGAAACTACTTTCTGTTCTGTGCATTGAACTAACAGAGTTGAATCTCACTTTTGATTTAGCAGTTCTGAAACACACTTTCTGTAGAAACTGCAAGTGGACTTACGGAGCGCAAAGGGGCATACAGTGGAAAAAGGGGTATACTCAAATTAAAACTACACAGAAGCATTCTGTGAAACTACTTACACTTCTGTGAATTCAACTACCATAATTGAATCTTACTTTTGATTGAGCAGTTGTGAAACACTCTTTCTGTAGAAAGTGGAAGTGGATATTCTGAACGCTAAGGGGACTACTGTGGAAAAAGCATCATCTTCAATTAAAAACTACACAGAAGCATTCTGTGAAACTTCTTTCTCTTCTGTCCATTCAAGTAACAGAGTTGAAGCATACTTTTGATTGAGCAGTTCTGAAACACTGTTTTTGTAGAAACTGCAAGTTGTCATTCCGAGCGCTAAGGGTCCTGCAGTGGAGAAAGGAATATCTCCAAATAAAAACTATACGGAATCATTCTGTGAAACTACTTACTGTTGTGTGCATTCAACTAACAGAGTTGAAGCTTACATTTGATTGAGCAGTTCTGATACACTCTTTCTGTAGAAACTGCAAGTTGACATACCGAGAGCAAAAGGGCCTACAGTGGAAAAAGATCTTCAAATAAAAACTACAGAGAAGCATTCTGTGAAACTTCTTTCTGTTCTGTGCATTCAACTAACAGAGTTGAAGATTACTTTTGATAGAGCAGTTGTGAAACACTCTTTCTGTGAAAACTGCAAGTGGACATTCGGAGAGCTAAGGGGTCTTTAGTGGAAAAAGTAATATCTTCAAATAAAAACTACACATAAGCATTCTGTGGAACTTCTTTGTGTTCTCTAAATTCAACTAACAGAGTTGAAGCCTAGTTTTGATAGGGTAATTGTGAAACACTCTTTCTGTAGAAACTCCACGTGCACATTCTGAATGCTTTGGGGCCTATAGAGGAAAAAGGGATATCTTCAAATAAAAACTATACAGAAGCATTCTGTGAAACTTCTTTCTGTTCTGTGCGTTGAACTAACAGAGTTGAAAATTAGTTTTTATTGAGCAGTTCTGAAACCCTCTTTCTGTAGACACTGCAAGTTGACATTCCGAGCGCTAAAGGGCCTAGAGAGGAAAAAGGGATGTCTTTAAATAAAAACTACACAGAAGCATTCTCTGAAACTTCTTTCTGTTCTGTACATTCAAGTAACAGACTTGAAGCTTACTTTGGATTGAGCAGTTCTGAAACACTCTTTCTGTAGAAACTGCAAACGGACATTCTGAACGCTAAGGGGCCTTTAGAGGAAAACACATATCTTCAAATAAAAACTACACAGAAGCATTCTGAGAAACTTCTTTCTGTTCTGTGCATTCAACTAACAGAGTTGAAACTTAATTTTGATTGAGCAGTTCTGAAACACTCTTTCTGTAGAAACTGCAAGTGGACATTCTGAACGCTAAGGGGCCTATAGTGGAAAAAGAGATATCTTCAAATAAAAACTACACAGAAGCATTTTGTGAAACTGCTTTCTGTTCTGTGCTTTCAACTAACAGAGTTGAAGCTAACTTTTGATTGGGCAGTTCTGAAACACTCTTTCTTTAGAAACTGCAAGATGACATTTCGAGCGCTAAATGGCCTATAGTGGAAAAAAGGATATCTTCAAATAAAAACTACACAGAAACATTCTCTGAAACTCCTTTCTGTTCTGTACATTCAACTAACAGAGTTGAAGCTTACTTTTGATTGAACAGTTCTGAAACACTCTTTCTGTAGAAACTGCATGTGGGCATTCTGAACGCTAAGGAGCCTTTAGAGGAAAACACATATCTTCAAATAAAAACTACACAGAAGCTTTCTGTGAAACTACTTTCTGTTCTGTGCATTCAACTAACAGATTTGAAGATTACTTTTGATTGAGCAGTTCTGAAACACTCTTTCTGTAGAAACTGCAAGTGGACATTCTGAACGCTATGGGGCCTATAGTGGAAAAAGTTCTATCTTCAAATAAAAACTATACAGAAGCATTTTGTGAAATTGCTTTCTGTTCTGTGCTTTCAACTAACAGAGTTGAAGCTAACTTTTGATTGGGCAGTTCTGAAACACTCTTTCCTTAGAAACTGCAAGATGACATTCCGAGCGCTAAAGGGCCTTTAGTGGAATAAGGGATATCTTCAAATAAAAACTACACAGAAGCATTCTGTGAAAGTTCTTTCTGTTCTGTGCATTCAACTAATAGAGTTGAAGCTTACTTTTGATTGAGCAGTTCAGAAACACTCTTTCTGCAGAAACTGTAAGTTGACATTCCGACTGCTAAAGGGCCTATAGGGGAAAAAGGGATATCTTCAAATAAAAACTACACAGAAGCATTTTGTGAAACTTCTTTCTGTTCGGTGCATTCAACTAACAGAGTTGAAGCTTACTTTTGATTGAGCTTTTCTGAAACACCCTTTCTGTAGAAACTGCAAAGGGACATTCAGAGCGCTAAGGGCCCTAGAGTGGAAAAAGTAATATGTCCGAATAAAAACTACACAGAAGCGTTCTGTGAAACTTCTTTCTGTTCTGTGCATTCAACTAACAGGGTTGTAGCTTAGTTTTTATTGAGCAGTTCTGAAACACTCTTTCTGTAGAAACTGCAAGTGGACATTCTGAACACTAAGGGGCCTAAAGTGGAAAAAGATATATCTTCGACTAAAAACTACACAGAAGCATTCTGTGAAACTCCTTACTGTTCTGTGCATTCAACTAACAGAGTTGAAGCTTACTTTTGATTGAGCAGTTCTGAAACACTCTTTATGTAGAAACTGCAAGTTGACATTCCTAGCGCTAAAGGGCCTATAGTGGAAAAAAGGTTATGTTCAAATAAATGTACACAGAAGCATTCTGTGAAACTTCTTTCTGCTCTGTACATTCAACTAACAGAGTTGAAGCTTACTTTTGATAGAGCAGTTCTGAAACACTCTTTCTGTAGAGACTCCAAGTGCACATTCTGAAAGCTAAGGGGGCTATAGGGGAAAAAGTGATATCTTCAAATAAAAACTACACAGAAGCGTTCTGTGAAACATCTTTCTGTTCCGTGCATTCCACTGACAGTGTTGAAGCTTGCTTTTGACTGTGTAGTTCTGAAACTCTCTTTCTGTAGAAAGTGAAAGTGGACATTCAGAGCGCTGATGGGCCTGTAGGGGAAAAAGGAATATCTTCAAGTAAAAACTACACAGAAGCATTCTGTGAAACTTCTTTCTGTTCTGTGCATTCAACTAACAGGGTTGAAGCTAACTATTGATTGAGGAGTTCTGTAACACTCTTTCTGTAGAAACTGCAAGTGGACATTCTGAACGCTAAGGGGTCAATAGTGGAAAAAGGGATATCTTCAAATAAGAACTGCACAGAAACATTGTGTGAAATTTCTTTCTGTTCTGCGCGTTCAACTGACAGAGTTGAAGCTTGCTTTTGATTGAACAGTTCTGAAACACTCCTTTTGTAGAAGCTGCAAGTGGACATACCAAGCGCGAAAGGGCGTAGAGTGGAAAAAGGGATATCTTCAAATAAAAACTACACAGAAGAATTTTGCGAAACTTCTTTCTGTTGTGCGCCTTCAACTAACAGATTTGAAGCTTACCTTTGATTGAGCAGCTCTGAAACAGTCTTTCAGTAGAAACTGCAAGTGGACATTCTGAAAGCTAAGGGGCCTATAGTGGAAGAAGGAATATCTTCAAATAAAAACTACACGGAAGCGTTCTGTGCAATTTCTTTCACTTCTGTGCATTCAACTAACAGAGTTGAAGCTTCCTTTTGATTGAGCAGTTCTGAAATACTCTTTTTGTAGAAACTGCAATTTGTCATTTCGAGCGCTAATTGTCCTATCGTGGAGAAAGGAATATCTCCAAATAAAAACTACACAGAAGCATTCTGTGAAACTTCTTACTGTTCTGCGCATTCAACAAACATAGTTGAAGCATACTTTTCATTGATCAGTTCTGAAACACTCTTTCTGTAGAAACTGCAAGTTGACATTCCGAGCGCTAAAGGGCCTATAGTGGAAAAAGGGTTATTTTCAAATAATAACTACACAGAAGAGTTTTGTCAAACTTCTTTCTGTTCTCTGCATTCATCTAAGAGTGTTGAAGATTATTTTGATTGAGTAGTTCTGAAACACTCTTTCTGTAGAAAGTGGAAGTGGGCATTCAGAGCGCTGAGGGTCCTATAGTGGAAAAAGGAATATCTTCAAATAAAAACTACACAGAAGCATTCTGTGAAACTTCTTTCTGTTCTGTGCATTCATCTAACAGATTTGAAGACTACTTTTATTGAGCAGTTCTGAAACACTCTTTCTGTAGAAAGTGGAAGCGGACATTCAGAACGCTGAGGGGCCTATAGTGGAAAAAGGAATATCTTCAAATAAAAACTACACAGAAGCATTCTGTGAAACTTCTTTCTGTTCTGTACATTCAACTAACAGAGTTGAAGCTTACTTTTGATTGAGCAGTTCTGAAACACTCTTTCTGTAGAAATATCAGGTGGACATTCTGAACGCTCAGTGGCGTATAGTGGAAAAAGGAATATCTTCAAATAAAAACTACACAGAAGCATTTTGTGAAACTTCTTTCTGTTCTGTGCATTCAACTAACAGAGTTGAAGCTTACTTTTGATTGAGCAGTTCTGAAACACTCTTTCTGTAGAAACTGCAAGTGGACATTCTGATCGCTAGGGGGCCTATAGTGGAAAAAGGAATATCTTCAAATTAAAACTATACAGAAGCATTCTGTGAACCTTCTTGCTGTTCTGTCCATTCAACTCACCGAATTGAATCTTACTTTACATTGCGCAGTTTTGAAATACTCTTTCTGTAGAAACTGCAATTTGACATTTTGACTGCTATAAGGCCTATAGTGGAACAAGGGATATCTTCAAATAAAAACTACACAGAAGCATTCTGTGAAATTTCTTTCTATTCTGTGGATTCAACAAACAGAGTTGTGCCTTACTTTTGATTTAGCAGTTCTGAAACACCCCTTCTGTAGAAACTGAAAGTGGACATTCCGAGCACGAAGGGTCCTATAGCAGAAAAAGTAATATCTCCAAATAAAAACTACACAGAAGCATTCTGTGCAACTTCTTTCTGTTCTGTGCATTCAACTAACAGAGTTGAAGCTTAGTTTTGGTTGAGCAGTTCTGAAACACTCTTTCTGTAGAAACTGCAGTGGACATTCTGAACGCTAAGGGCCTATGTGAAAAGGATATTTCAAAAAAACTACACAGAATCATTCTGTGAAATTCTTTCTGTTCTGTGCATTCAACTAACAGTTGAAGCTGACTTTGATTGAGAGTTCTCAACACTCTTTCTGTAGAAACTGCGGTTGACATTTCTAGCGCTAAAAGGCCTATAGTGGAAAAAGAAATATCTTCAAATATAAACTACACAGAAGCATTCTGTGAAACTTCTTTCCGTTCTGTGCATTCAACTAACAGAGTTGAAGCTTACTTTTTAGAGAGCAGTTCTGAAACTCTCTTTCTGTATAAACTCCAGGTGCAAATTCTGAATGCTAAGGGGCCTATAGTGGAAAAAGTGATATCTTCAAATACTACACAGAAGCATTCTGTGAAACTTCTTTCTGTTCTGTGCATTCAACTAATAGAGTTGAAGCTTATTTTTGATTGAGCAGTTCTGAAACACTCTTTTTGTAGAAACTGCAAGTTGTCATTCCTAGCGCTAAAGGTCCTATAGTGGAGAAAGAAATATCTCCAAATAAAAACTACACAGAGGCATTCTGTGGAACTTCTTTCTGTTCTGTTCATTCAACTAACAGAGTTGAATACTTACTTTAGATTGAGTAGTTCTGAAACTATCTTTCTGTAGAAACTGCAAATTGACATTCCGACGGCTAAGTGGCCTATAGTGGAAAAGGGATATCTTCAAATAAAAACTACACAGAAGCATTTTGTCAATCTTCTTTCTGTTCTGTGCATTCAACTAACAGAGTTGAAGCTTACTTTTGATTGAGTAGCTCTGAAACACTCTTTCTGTAGAAAGTGGATGTGGACATTTAGAGTGTTGAGGGGCCTATATTGGAAAAACGAATATCTTCAAATATAAACTACACAGAAGCAATCTGTGAAACTTCTTTCTGTTCTTTGCATTCAACTAACAGAGTTGAAGCATACTTTTGATTGAGCAGTTCTGAAACACTCTTTCTGTAGAAACTGCAAGTGGTCATTCTGAACGGTAAGCGGCCTATAGTGGAAAAAGGAATATCTTCCAATAAAAATTACACAGAAGAATTCTGTGGAACTACTTGCTGTTCTGTCCATTCAACTCATCGAATTGAAGCTTGCTTTTCATTGCGCAGTTCTGAAATACTATTTGTGTAGAAACTGAAATTTGCTATTTCGAGCTCTAAAGGGCCTACAGAGGAAAAAGGGATATCTTCAATTAAAAACTACACAGGAGCATTCTGTGAGACTTCTTTCTGTTCTGTGCATTCAACTAACAGAGTTGAAGCTTACTTTTGATTGAGCTGTTCTGAAACACCCTTTCTGTAGAAACTGCAAGTGGAAATTCGGAGAGCTAAGGGCCCTATAGTGGAAAAAGTAATACGTCCGAATAAAAAGTACACAGAAGCATTCCGTGAAACTTCTTTCTGTTCTGTGCATTCAACTAACAGAGTTGTAGCTTAGTTTTGATTGAGCAGTTCTGAAACACTCTTTCTGTAGAAACTGCAAGTGGACATTCTGAACACTAAGGGGCCTATATTGGAAAAAGGAATATCTTCTAATAAAAACTACACAGAAGCATTCTGTGAAACTTCTTTCTGTTCTGTCCATTCAACTAAGAGATTTGAAGATGACTTTTGATTGAGGAGTTCTGAAATACTCTCTCTGTAGAAACTACAATTTGACATTTCGAGCGCTAAAGGCCCTATAGTGGAAAAAGGTATATCTTCAAATAAAAACCACACAGAAGCATTCTGTGAAACTTCTTACTGTTCTGTGCATTTAACTAACACAGCTGAAGCTTACTTTTCATTGAGCAGTTCTGAAACTCTCTTTCTGTAGGAACTGATAGTTGACATTCCTAGCGCTAAAGGGCCTATAGTGGAAAAAGGAATATCTTCAAATAAAAACTACACAGAAGCATTCTGTGAAACTTCTTTCTCTTCTGTGCATTCAACTAATAGAGTTGAAGCTTACTTTTGATTGAGCAGTTCTGAAACACTCTTTTGGTGGAAACTGCAAGTTGACCCTCCGAGCGGTATAGAGCGTATAGAAGAAAAAGTGATATCTTCAATTAAAAACTACACAGAAGCATTCTGTGAAACTTCTTTCTGTTCTGTGCATTCAACTAACAGATTTGAAGCTTACTTTTGATTGAGCAGTTCTGAAACACTCTTTCTGTAGAAAGTGGAAGTGGACAGTCTGAGCGCTAAGGGGCCTACAGTGGAAAAAGGAATATCTTCAAACAGAAACTACACAGAAATATTCTGTGTAACTTCTTTCTGTTCTCTCCATTCAATTAACGATTGAAGTTACTTTTGATTGAGTAGCTCTGAAGCACCCTTTCTGTAGAAACTTCAACTGGACATTGAGAACGCTAAGGGCCTATAGTGGAAAATAATATCTCCAAATAAAACTACACAGAAGCATTCTGTGAAACTTCTTACTGTTCTGTGCATTCAACTATTAGAGTTGAAGCTTACTTTTGATTGAGCAGTTCTGAAACAGTCTTTTTGTAGAAACTGCCAGTTGTCATTCCTAGCGCTAAGGGTCCTATAGTGGAGAAAGAGATATCTCCAAATAAAAACTACACAGAAGCATTCTGTGAAACTTCTTTCGTTCTGTGCATTCAACTAACAGAGTTGAAGTTACTTTTGATTGAGCGGTTCTGAAAGACTCTTTCTGTAAAACTGCAAGTTGACATTCCGAGCGCTAAAGGGCCTATAGAAGAAAAAGCGATATCTTCAAATAAAAACTACACAGAAGCATTCTGTGAAACTTCTTTCTGTTCTGTGCATTCAACTAACAGAGTTGAAGCTTACTTTTGATTGAGCAGTTCTGAAACACTCTTTCTGTAGAAAGTGGAAGTGGATATTCTGAAGCCAAGGGGACTACCGTGGAAAAGGAATATCTTCAATTAAAAACTACACAGAAGCATTATGTGAAACTTCTTTCTGTTCTATCCATTCAACTAACATAGTTGAAGCTTACTTTTGATTGAGCAGTTCTGAAACACTCTTTCTGTAGAAACTGCAAGTTGTCATTCCGAGGGCTAAAAGTCCTATAGTGGAGAAAGGAATATCTCCAAACAAAAACGACACAGAAGCATTCTGTGAAACTTCTTTCTGTTCTGTGCATTCAACTAACACATTTGAAGCTTAGTTTTGATTGAGCAGTTCTGAAAGACTCTTTCTGTAAAACTGCAAGTTGACAACCCGGGAGCTAAAGGGCCTATAGAAGAAAAAGGGATATCTTCAATTAAAAACTACACAGAAGCATTCTGTGAAACTTCTTTCTATTCTGTTCATTCAACTAACAGAGTTGAAGCTTACTTTTGATTGAGCCGGTCTGAAACACCCTTTCTGTATAAACTGAAAGTGGTCATTCGGAGCGCTAATGGGTCAATTGTGGAAAAAGGAATGTCTTCAAATAAAATTTAGACAGAATCATTCTGTGAAACTTCTTTCTGTTTTTTCCATTCAGCTAACAGGCGTGAAACTTACTTTTGATTGAGCAGTTCTGAAATACTCTTTCTGTAGAAACTGCAAGTTGTCATTCCCAGCGCTAAGGGTCCTATAGTGGAAAAAGGAATATCTCCAAATAAAAACTACACAGAAGGATTCTGTGAAACTTCTTTATGTTCTGTGCATTCACCTAACACAGTTGAAACTTACTTTTGATTGAGCAGTTCTGAAACACTCTTTCTGTAGAAACTGCAAGTTGACACTTAGAGCGATAAAGGGCATATAGTGGAAAAATGGATATCTTCAAATAAAAACTACACAGAATCATTCTGTGAAACTTCTTTCTGTTCTGTGCATTCATCTAACAGATTTGAAACTTACTTTTCATTGAGCATTTCTCAAACACTCTTTCTGTAGAAACTGCAAGTGGACATTCGAAGCACTAAGGGGCCAATAGTGGAAAAAGGGATATCTTCAAATAAAAACTACACAGAAGCATTCTGTGAAACTACTTTCTATTCTGTGCATTCAACTAACAGAGTTGAAGCTTACTTTTCATTGAGTAGTTCTGAAACACTCTTTCTGTAAAAAGTGGAAGTGGACATTCAGAGCGCTGGGGGGCCTATAGTGGAAAAAGGAATATCTTCATATAAAAACGACACAGAAGCATTCTGTGAAACTTCTTTCTGTTCTGTGCATTCTCTAACAGATTTGAAGACTACTTTCAATTGAGCAGTTCTGAAACACTCTTTCTGTAGAAACTGCAAGTGGACATTCTTATTTCTATGGGGCCTATTGTGGAAAAAGGGATATCTTCAAATAAAAACTACACAGAAGCATTTTGTGAAACTTCTTTCTGTTCTGTGCATTCAGCTAACAGAGTTGAAGACTACTTTTGATTGAGCACTTCTGAAACACTTTTTCTGTAGAAACTGCAAGTGGATATTCTGAGCGCAAAGGGGCTTATAGTGGAAAAAGGAATATCTTCAAATAAAAACTACACAGAAGCATTCTGTGAAACTTCTTGCTGTTCTGTCCATTAAACTCACCGAATTGAAGCTTACTTTTCATTGCGCAGTTCTGAAACACTCTTTCTGTAGAAACTGCAATTATACATTTCGAGCGATAAAGGGCCTATAGTGGAAAAAGGGATATCTTCCAATAAAAACTACACAGAAGCATTCTGTGGAACTACTTTCTGTTCTGTGAATTCAACTAACAGATTTGAAGCTTAATTTTGTTTGAACAGTTCTGAAACACCCTTTCTGTAGAAACTGCAATTGGACATTCGGAGCGCTATGGGGCTTATAGTGGAAAAACGAATATCTTCAAATAAACACTACACATTAGCATTCTGTGAAACTTTTTTCTGTTCTCTAAATTCAACTAACAGTGTTGAAGCTTACTTTTGAATGAGCAGTTCTGAAACACACTTTCTCTAGAAACTGCAAGTGGACATTCAGAGCGGTAAGGTGTATATAGTGGAAAAAGAAATATCTTCAAATAAAAACTACACAGAAGCATTCTGTGAAACTGCTTTCTGTGCTGTCCATTCAACTAACAGAGTTGAAGCTTACTTTTGATTGAGAGCTCTGAAACACTATTTCTGTAGAAACTGCAAGTGGACATTCCGATGCTAAGGGTCCTATAGTGGAGAAAGGCATATCTCCAAATTAAAACTACACAGAAGCATTCTGTGAAACTTCTTTCTGTTCTGTGCATTCAACTAACAGAGTTGAAGCTTACTTTTCATTGAGGAGTTTGAAACACTCTTTCTGTAGAAACTGCAAGTTGACAATCCGAGCGCTAAAGGTCCTATAGTGGAAAAAGGATATCTTCAAATAAAAACTACACAGAAGCATTCTGTGAAACTTCTTTCTGTTCTGTGCATTCAACTAACAGAGTTGAAGCTTACTTTTGATTGAGCAGTTCTGAAACACTTTTCTGTAGAAAGTGAAGTGGACAGTCTGAGCACTAAGGGCCTACAGTGGAAAAAGGAATATCTTCAAACAGAAACTACACAGAAATATTCTGTGTAACTTCTTCTGTTCTCTCATTCAATTAACAGAGTTGAAGGTTACTTTTGATTGAGTAGCTCTGAAGCACCCTTTCTGTAGAAACTTCAACTGGACATTGAGAACGCTAAGGGTCCTATAGTGGAAAAGTAATATCTCCAAATAGAAACTACACAGAAGCATTATGTGAAACTTCTTTCTGTTCTGTGCATTCACCTAGTAGAGTTGAAGCTTACTTTTGATTGAGCAGTTCTGAAACAGTCTTTTTGTAGAAACTGCCAGTTGTCATTCCTAGCGCTAAGGGTCCTATAGTGGAGAAAGGGATATCTCCAAATAAAAACTACACAGAAGCATTCTGTGAAACTTCTTTCTGTTCTGTGCATTCAACTAACAGAGTTGAAGATTACTTTTGATTGAGCGGTTCTGAAAGACTCTTTCTGTAAAACTGCAAGTTGACATTCCGAGCGCTAAAGGGCCTATAGAAGAAAAAGCGATATCTTCAAATAAAAACTACACAGAAGCATTCTGTGAAACTTCTTTCTGTTCTGTGCATTCAACTAACAGAGTTGAAGCTTACTTTTGATTGAGCAGTTCTGAAACACTCTTTCTGTAGAAAGTGGAAGTGGATATTCTGAACGCCATGGGGACTACCGTGGAAAACGGAATATCTTCAATTAAAAACTACACAGAAGCATTATGTGAAACTTCTTTCTGTTCTATCCATTCAACTAACATAGTTGAAGCTTACTTTTGATTGAGCAGTTCTGAAACACTCTTCTTGTAGAAACTGCAAGTTTTCATTCCGAGGGCTAAGGGTCCTATAGTGGAGAAAGGAATATCTCCAAACAAAAACGACACAGAAGCATTCTGTGAAACTTCTTTCTGTTCTGTGCATTCAACTAACACATTTGAGGCTTAGTTTTGATTGAGCAGTTCTGAAAGATTCTTTCTGTAAAACTGCAAGTTGACAACCCGGGAGCTAAAGGGCCTATAGAAGAAAAAGGGATATCTTCAATTAAAAACTACACAGAAGCATTCTGTGAAACTTCTTTCTATTCTGTTCATTCAACTAACAGAGTTGAAGCTTACTTTTGATTGAGCCGGTCTGAAACACCCTTTCTGTATAAACTGAAAGTGGTCATTCGGAGCGCTAATGGGTCAATTGTGGAAAAAGGAATGTCTTCAAATAAAATTTAGACAGAATCATTCTGTGAAACTTCTTTCTGTTTTGTCCATTCACCTAACAGGCGTGAAACTTACTTTTGATTGAGCAGTTCTGAAATACTCTTTCTGTAGAAACTGCAAGTTGTCATTCCCAGCGCTAAGGGTCCTATAGTGGAAAAAGGAATATCTCCAACTAAAAACTACACAGAAGGATTCTGTGAAACTTCTTAGTGTTCTGTGCATTCACCTAACACAGTTGAAACTTACTTTTGATTGAGCAGTTCTGAAACACTCTTTCTGTAGAAACTGCAAGTTGACACTTAGAGCGATAAAGGGCATATAGTGGAAAAATGGATATCTTCAAATAAAAACTACACAGAATCATTCTGTGAAACTTCTTTCTGTTCTGTGCATTCATCTAACAGATTTGAAGCTTACTTTTCATTGAGCATTTCTCAAACACTCTTTCTGTAGAAACTGCAAGTGGACATTCGAAGCACTAAGGGGCCAATAGTGGAAAAAGGGATATCTTCAAATAAAAACTACACAGAAGCATTCTGTGAAACTACTTTCTATTCTGTGCATTCAACTAACAGAGTTGAAGCTTACTTTTCATTGAGTAGTTCTGAAACACTCTTTCTGTAAAAAGTGGAAGTGGACATTCAGAGCGCTGGGGGCCTATAGTGGAAAAAGGAATATCTTCATATAAAAACGACACAGAAGCATTCTGTGAAACTTCTTTCTGTTCTGTGCATTCATCTAACAGATTTGAAGACTACTTTCAATTGAGCAGTTCTGAAACACTCTTTCTGTAGAAACTGCAAGTGGACATTCTGAATGCTATGGGGCCTATTGTGGAAAAAGGGATATCTTCAAATAAAAACTACACAGAAGCATTTTGTGAAACTTCTTTCTGTTCTGTGCATTCAGCTAACAGAGTTGAAGACTACTTTTGATTGAGCACTTCTGAAACACTTTTTCTGTAGAAACTGCAAGTGGATATTCTGAGCGCAAAGGGGCTTATAGTGGAAAAAGGAATATCTTCAAATAAAAACTACACAGAAGCATTCTGTGAAACTTCTTGCTGTTCTGTCCATTAAACTCACCGAATTGAAGCTTACTTTTCATTGCGCAGTTCTGAAACACTCTTTCTGTAGAAACTGCAATTATACATTTCGAGCGATAAAGGGCCTATAGTGGAAAAAGGGATATCTTCCAATAAAAACTACACAGAAGCATTCTGTGTAACTTCTTTCTGTTCTGTGAATTCAACTAACAGATTTGAAGCTTAATTTTGTTTGAACAGTTCTGAAACACCCTTTCTGTAGAAACTGCAATTGGACATTCGGAGCGCTATGGGGCTTATAGTGGAAAAACGAATATCTTCAAATAAACACTACACATTAGCATTCTGTGAAACTTTTTTCTGTTCTCTAAATTCAACTAACAGTGTTGAAGCTTACTTTTGAATGAGCAGTTCTGAAACACACTTTCTCTAGAAACTGCAAGTGGACATTCAGAGCGGTAAGGTGTATATAGTGGAAAAAGGAATATCTTCAAATAAAAACTACACAGAAGCATTCTGTGAAACTGCTTTCTGTGCTGTCCATTCAACTAACAGAGTTGAAGCTTACTTTTGATTGAGGAGCTCTGAAACACTATTTCTGTAGAAACTGCAAGTGGACATTCCGATGCTAAGGGTCCTATAGTGGAGAAAGGCATATCTCCAAATTAAAACTACACAGAAGCATTCTGTGAAACTTCTTTCTGTTCTGTGCATTCAACTAACAGAGTTGAAGCTTACTTTTCATTGAGGAGTTTGAAACACTCTTTCTGTAGAAACTGCAAGTTGACAATCCGAGCGCTAAAGGTCCTATAGTGGAAAAAGGGATATCTTCAAATAAAAACTACACAGAAGCATTCTGTGAAACTTCTTTCTGTTCTGTGCATTCAACTAACAGAGTTGAAGCTTACTTTTGATTGAGCAGTTCTGAAACACTCTTTCTGTAGAAAGTGAAAGAGGATATTCAGAGCGCTATTGGGCCAATAGTGGATAAAGGGATATCATCAAATAATAACTACACAGAAGTATTCTGTGAAACTTCTTTCTGTTCTGTACATTCAACTAACAGAGTTGAAGCTTAGTTTTGATTGAGCAGTTCTGAAACACTCTTTCTGTAGAAACTGCAAGTGGACATTCTGAATGCTAAGGGGCCTTTAGTGGAAAAAGGAATATCTTCTAATAAAAACTACACAGAAGCATTCTGTGAACTTCTTTGTGTTCTGTCCATTCAACTAACAGAGTTGAAGCTAGTTTTGATTGAGCAGTTCTGAAAAACTCTTTTTGTAGAAAACCCAAGTTGTCATTCCTAGCGCTAAGGGTCCAATAGTGGAAAAAGGACTATCTCCAAATCAAAACTACACAGAATCATTCTGTGAAACTTCTTACTGTTCTGTTCATTCAACTAACAGAGTTGAAGCTTACTTTTGATTGAGCAGTTCTGAAACACCTTTTCTGTAGAAACTGCGAGTTGACATTCGGAGCGCAAAAGGGCCTAAAGGGGAAAAAGGAATATCTCCGAATAGAACTACACAGAAGTATTCTGTGAAACTTCTTTCTGTTCTGTGCATTCAACTAACAGAGTTGAAGCTTACTTTTGATTGGGCAGTTCTGAAACACTATTTCTGTAGAAACTGCAAATGACATTTCGAGCGCTATAGGGCCTATAGTGGAAAAAGGGATATCTTCAAATAAAAACTACACAGAAACATTCTCTGAAACTTCTTCCTGTTCTGTGTATTCAACTAACAGAGTTGAAGCTTACATTTGATTGAGGAGTTCTGAGACACTCTTTCTGTATAAGTGCAAGGGGACATTCTGAGCGCTAAGGGTCCTACTGTGGAAAAAGGGTTATCTTCTATAAAAACTATACAGAAGCATTCTGTAAAACTTCTTTCTGTTCTGTGCATTCACTAACACAGTTGAAGCTTACTTTTGATTGAGCAGTTCTGAAACACTGTTTCTGTAGAAATTGCAAGTTGTCATTCCGAGTGCTAAGGGGCCTATAGTGGAAAAAGGAATATCTTCAAATAAAAACTACACAGAAGCATTCTGTGTAACTGCTTTCTGTTCTCTCCATTCAATTAACAGGATTGAAGCTTACTTTTGTTTGAGTAGTTCTGAAACACCCTTTCTGTAGAAACTGCAAGTGGACATTCAGAGCGCTAAGGTGCCTATAGTGGAAAAAGGAATATCTTCCTATTTCTCCACATCCTCTCCAGCACCTGTTGTTTCCTGATTTTTTAATGATGGCCATTCTAACTGGTGTGAGATGGTATCTCACTGTGGTTTTGATTTGCATTTCTCTGATGGCCAGTGATGATGAGCATTTCTTCATGTGTTTTCTGGCTACATAAATGTCTTCTTTTGAGAAGTGTCTGTTCATGTCCTCTGCCCACTTTTTGATGGGGTTGTTTGTTTTTTTCTTGTAAATTTGTTTGAGTTCATTATAGATTCTGGATATTAGCCCTTTGTCAGATGAGTAGGTTGCAAAAATTTTCTCCCATTCTGTAGGTTGCCTGTTCATTCTGATGATAGTTTCTTTTGCTGTGCAGAAGCTCTTTAGTTTAATGAGATCCCATTTGTCGATTTTGGCTTTTGTTGCCATTGCTTTTGGTGTTTTAGACATGAAGTCCTTGCCCACGCCTATGTCCTGAATGCTATTGCCTAGGTTTTCTTGTAGGATTTTAATGGTTTTAGGTCTAACATATAAGTCTTTAATCCATCTTGAATTAATTTTTGTATAAGGTGTAAGGAAGGGATCCAGTTTCAGCTTTCTACATATGGCTAGCCAGTTTTCCCAGCACCATTTATTAAATAGGGAATCCTTTCCCCATTTCTTGTTTTTGTCAGGTTTGTCAAAGATCAGATAGTTGTATCTATGCAGCATCATTTCTGAGGGCTCTGTTCTGTTCCATTGATCTATGTCTCTGTTGTGGTACCAGTACCATGCTGTTTTGGTTACTGTAGCCTTGTAGTATAGTTTAAAGTCAGGTAGCGTGATGCCTCCAGCTTTGTTCTTTTGGCTTAGGATTGACTTGGCGATGCGGGCTCTTTTTTGGTTCCATATGAACTTTAAAGTAGTTTTTTCCAATTCTGTGAAGAAAGTCATTGGTAGCTTGATGGGGATGGCATTGAATCTATAAATTACCTTGGGCAGTATGGCCATTTTCACGATATTGATTCTTCCAACCCATGAGCATGGAATGTTCTTCCGTTGTTTGTATCCTCTTTTATTTCATTGAGCAGTGGTTTGTAGTTCTCCTTGAAGAGGTCCTTCACATCCCTTGTAAGTTGGATTCCTAGGTATTTTATTCTCTTTGAAGCAATTGTGAATGGGAGTTCACTCATGATTTGGCTCTCTGTTTGTCTGTTATTGGTGTACAAGAATGCTTGTGATTTTTGTACATTAATTTTGTATCCTGAGACTTCGCTGAAGTTGCTAATCAGCTTAAGGAGACTTTGGGCTGAGACAATGGGGTTTTCTAGATATACAATCATGTCATCTGCAAACAGGGACAATTTGACTTCCTCTTTTCCTAATTGAATACCCTTTATTTCCTTCTCCTGCCTGATTGCTCTGGCCAGAACTTCCAGCACTATGTTGAACAGGAGTGGTGAGAGAGGGCATCCCTGTCTTGTGCCAGATTTCAGAGGGAATGCTTCCAGTTTTTGCCCATTCAGTATGATATTGGCTGTGGGTTTGTCGTAGATAGCTCTTATTATTTTGATATACGTCTCATCAATACCTAATTTATTGAGAGTTTTTAGCATGAAGGGTTGTTGAATTTTGTCAAAGGCCTTTTCTGCATCTATTGAGATAATCATGTGGTTTTTGTCTTTGGTTCTGTTTATATGTTGGATTACATTTATTGATTTGCGTATGTTGAACCAGCCTTGCATCCCAGGGATGAAGCCCACTTGATCATGGTGGATAAGCTTTGATGTGCTGCTGGATTCGGTTTGCCAGTATTTTATTGAGGATATTTGCATCAATGTTCATCAAGGATATTGGTCTGAAGTTCTCTTTTTTGGTTATGTCTCTGCCAGGTTTTGGTATCAGGACGATGCTGGCTTCATAAAATGTGTTAGGGAGGATTCCCTCTTTTTCTATCGATTGGAATAGTTTCAGAAGGAATGGTACCAGTTCCTCCTTGTACCTCTGGTAGAATTCGGCTGTGAATCCATCAGGGCCTGGACTCTTTTTGGTTGGTAAGCTATTGATTATTGCCACAATTTCAGAACCTGTTATTGGTCTATTCAGAGATTCAACTTCTTCCTGGTTTAGTCTTGGGAGGGTGTATTTGTCGAGGAATTTATCCATTTCTTCTAGATTTTCTAGTTTATTTGCATAGAGGTGTTTGTAGTATTCTCTGATGGTAGATTGTATTTCTGTGGGATCAGTGGTGATATCCCCTTTTTCGTTTTTTATTGCATCTATTTGTTCTTCTCTCTTTTCTTCTTTATTAGTCTTGCTAGCGGTCCATCAATTTTGTTGATCTTTTCAAAAAACCAGCTCCTGGATTCATTAATTTTTTGAAGGGTTTTTTGTGTCTCTATTTCCTTCAGTTCTGCTCTGATTTTAGTTATTTCTAGCCTTCTGCTAGCTTTTGAATGTGTTTGCTCTTGCTTTTCTAGTTCTTTTAATTGTGATGTTAGGGCGTCAATTTTGGATCTTTCCTGCTTTCTCTTGTGGGCATTTAGTGCTATAAATTTCCCTCTACACACTGCTTTGAATGTGTCCCAGAGATTCTGGTATGTTGTGTCTTTGTTCTCGTTGGTTTCAAAGAACATCTTTATTTCTGCCTTCATTTCATTATGTACCCAATAGTCATTCAGGAGCAGGTTGTTCAGTTTCCATGTAGTAGAGCGGTTTTGAGTGAGTTTCTTAATCCTGAGTTCTAGTTTGATTGCACTGTGGTCTGAGAGACAGTTTGTTATAATTTCTGTTCTTTTACATTTGCTGAGGAGAGCTTTACTTCCAACTATGTGGTCAATTTTGGAATAGGTGTGGTGTGGTGCTGAAAAAAATGTATATTCTGTTGACTTGGGGTGGAGAGTTCTGTAGATGTCTATTAGGTCCACTTTATGTAGAGCTGAGTTCAATTCCTGGATATCCTTGTTAACTTTCTGTCTCGTTGATCTGTCTAATGCTGACAGTGGGGTGTTAAATCTCCCATTATTATTGTGTGGGAGTTTAAGTCCCTTAGTAGGTCACTCAGGACTTGCTTTATGAATCTGGGTGCTCCTGTGTTGGGTGCATATATATTTAGGATAGTTAGCTCTTCTTGATGAATTGATCCCTTTACCATTATGTAATGGCCTTCTTTGTCTCTTTTGATCTTTGTTGGTTTAAAGTCTATTTTATCAGAGACTAGGATTGCAACCCCTGCCTTTTTTTGTTTTCCAGTTGCTTGATAGATCTTCCTCCATCCCTTTATTTTGAGTCTATGTGTGTCTCTGCACGTGAGATGGGTTTCCTGAATACAGCACACTGATGGGTCCTGACTCCTTATCCAGTTTGCCAGTCTGTGTCTTTTGATTGGAGCATTTAGCCCATTTACATTTAACGTTAATATTGTTATGTGTGAATCTGATCCTGTCATTATGATGTTAGTTGGTTATTTTGCTCTTTAGTTGCTATAGTTTCTTCCTAGTCTCGATGGTCTTTACAATTTGGCATGTTTTTGCAGTGGCTGGTACCGGTTGTTCCTTTCCATGTTTAGTGCTTCCTTCAGGAGCTCTTTTAGGGCAGGCCTGGTGGTGACAAAATCACTCAGCATTTGCTTGTCTGTAAAGTGTTTTATTTCTCCTTCACTTATGAAGATTAGTTTGGCGGGATAGGAGATTCTGGGTTGAAAATTCTTTTCTTTAAGAATGTTGAATATCGGCCCCCACTCTCTTCTGGCTTGTAGAGTTTCTGCTGAGAGATCAGCTGTTAGTCTGATGGGCTTCCCTTTGTGGGTAACCCGACCTTTCTCTCTGGCTGCCCTTAACATTTTTTCTTTCATTTCAACTTTGGTGAATCTGACAATAATGTGTCTTGGAGTTGCCCTTCTCGAGGAGTATCTTTGACCCATTTGACCCAGCCATCCCATTACTGGGTATATACCCAAAGGACTATAAATCATGCTGCTATAAAGACACATGCACACGTATGTTTATTGCGGCACTATTCACAATAGCAAAGAGTTGGAACCAACCCAAATTTCCAACAACGATAGACTGGATTAAGAAAATGTGGCACATATACACCATGGAATACTATGCAGCCATAAAAAATGATGAGTTCGTGTCCTTTGTAGGGACATGGATGAAACTGGAAAACATCATTTTCAGTAAACTATCGCAAGGACAAAAAACCAAACACCGCATGTTCTCACTCATAGGTGGGAATTGAACAATGAGAACTCATGGACACAGGAAGGGGAACATCACACTCCGGGGACTGTTGTGGGGTGGGGGGAGGGGGGAGGGGCAGCATTAGGAGATACACCTAATGCTAAATGACGAGTTAATGGGTGCAGGAAATCAACATGGCACATGGATACATATGTAACAAACCTGCACATTGGGCACATGTACCCTAAAACCCTAAAGTATAAAAAAAAAAAAAAAGGAATATCTTCAAATAAAAACTACACAGAAACATTCTGTGAAACTTCTTTCTGTTCTGTGCATTCAACTAACAGAGTTGAAGCTTACTTTTGATAGAGGAGTTCTGAAACACTCTTTCTGTAGAAACTCCAAGTGCACATTCTGAACGCTAAGGGGCCTATAGAGGAAAAAGGGATATCTTCAAATAAAAACTACACAGAAGCATTCTGTGAAACTTCTTTCTGTTCTGTGCATTCAACTAACAGAGTTGAAGCTCAGTTTTGATTGAGCAGTTCTGAAACACTCTTTCTGTAGAAACGGCAATTGGACATTCCGAACGCTAATGGGCCTATAGTGGAAAAAGGAATATCTTCGAATAAAAACTACACAGAAGCATTCTGTGAAACTTCTTTCTGTTCTGTCCATTCAACTAACAGAGTTGAAGCAGACTTTTGATTGAGGAGTTCTGAAATACTCTCTCTGTAGAAACTACAAGTTGACATTTCGAGCGCTAAAGGGCCTATAGTGGAAAAAGGAATATCTTCAAATAAAAACTACACAGAAGCATTCTGTGAAACTTCTTACTGTTCTGTGCATTCAACTAACGGAGTTGAAGCTTACTTTTGATTGAGCAGTTCTGAAATACTCTTTCTGTGGAAAATGCAAGTGGACATTCGGAGCGCTAAGGGGCCTATAGTGGAAAAAGGAATATCTTAAAATAAAAACTACACATAAGCATTCTGTGAAACTTCTTTCTGTTCTGTAAATTCAAAAAACAGAGTTGAAGCTTACTTTTGATTGAGCAGTTCTGAAACACACTTCCTCTAGAAATTGCAAGTGGACATACAGAGCGCTAAGTTGCCTATAGTGGAAAAAGGAATATCTTCAAAAAAAACTACACAGAAGCATTCTGTGAAACTTCCTTCTGTTCTGTCCATTCACCTAACAGAGTTGAAGCTTACTTTTGATTGAGCAGTTCTGAAACATTCTTTCTGTAGAAACTGCAAGTTGACCATCCTAGCGCTAAAGGACCTATAGTTGAAAAAGGTATATCTGAACATAAAAACTACCCAGAAGAATTCTGTGAAACATCTTTCTGTTCTGTGCTTTCAAATAACAGAGTTGAAGCTTACTTTTGATTGAGCAGTTCTGAAACACTCTTTCTGTAGAAACTCCAAGTGCACATTCTGAATGCTAAGGAGCCCATAGAGGAAAAAGAGATATCTTCAAATAAAAACTACACAGAAGCATTCTGTGAAACTTCTTTCTGTTCTGTGCATTCAACTAACAGAGTTAAAGCTTACTTTTGATTGAGCAGTTCTGAAACACTCTTTCTGTAGAAACTGCAAGTGGACATTCTGAAAGCTAAGGGGCCTATAGTGGAAGAAGGTATATCTTCAAATAAATACTACACAGAAGCATTCTGTGAAACTTCTTTCTGTTCTGTGCATTCAACTAACAGAGTTGAAGCTTACTTTTGATTGAGCAGTTCTCAAACCCTCTTTTTGTAGAAACTGCAAGTTGTCATTCCGAGCGCTAAGGGTCATATAGTGGAAAAACGAGTATCTCCAAATCAAAACTACACAGAAGCATTCTGTGAAACTTCTTTCTGTTCTGTGCATTCAACTAACAGAGTTGAAGCTTAATTTTGATTGAGCAGTTCTGAAACACCGTTTCTGTAGAAACTGCAAGTGGACATTCGGAGCGCAAAGGGGCCTATAGTGGAAAAAGAAATATCTCCGAATAAAAACTACACAGAAGCATTCTGTGAAACTACTTTCGGTTCTGTGCATTCAACTAACGGAGTTGAAGCTTACTTTTGATTGAGGAGTTCTGAAACAATCTTTCTGTGGAAACTGCAAGTGGACATTAGGAGTGCTAAGGGGCCTATATATGGAAAAAGGAATATATTCAAATAAAAACTACACATAAGCATTCTGTGAAACTTCTTTCTTTTCTCTAAATTCAACTAAGAGAGTTGAAGCCTACTTTTGATTGAGGAGTTCTGAAACACTCTTTCTGTAGAAACTGCAAGTTGACATTCCGAGCGCTAAAGGGCCTATAGTGGAAAAAGGGATATCTTCAAATAAAAACTACACAGTAGCATTCTGTGAAACTACTTTCTGTTTTGTCTATTCAACTAACCGAGTTGAAGCTTACATTTGATTGAGGAGTTCGGAAACACTCTTTCTGTGGGAACTGCAAGAGGACATTCGGAGCGCTAAGGGGACAATAGTGCAAACAGGGATATCTTCAAATAAAAACTGCACAGAAGCATTCCGTGAAACTTCTTTCTGTTCTGTCCATTCAACTCACCGAGTTGAAGCTTACTTTTCATTGCGCAGTTCTGAAACACTCTTTCTGTAGAAACTGCAAGTTGACATTTCGAGCGCTAAAGGGCCTATAGTGGAAAAAGGAATATCTTCAAATAAAAACTACACAGAAGCATTCTGTGAAACTTCTTTCTGTTCTGTGCATTCAACTAAGAGAGTTGAAGCTTACTTTTGATTCAGCAGTTCTGAAACACTCTTTCTGTAGAAACTGCAAGTGGACATTCTGAACGCTAAGTGGCCTGTAGTGGAAAAAGAAATATCTCTGAATAAAAACTACACAGAAGCATTCTGTGAAGCTTCTTTCTGTTCTGTCCATTCAACTAACAGTGTTGAAGCTGACTTTTGATTGAGGAGTTCTAAAATTCTCTCTCTGTAGAAACTACAAGTTGACATTTCGAGCGCTAAAAGGCCTATAGTGGAAAAAGAAATATCTTCAAATAAAACCTACACAGAAGCATTCTGTGAAACTTCTTACTGTTGTGTGCATTCAACTAACAGAGTTGAAACTTACTTTTGATTGAGCAGTTCTGAAACACTCTTTCTGTGGAAACTGTAAGTGGACATTCGGAGCGCTAAGGCGCCTATAGTGGAAAAAGGAATATGTTCAAATAAAAATTACACATAGGCATTCTGTGAAACTACTTTCTGTTCTCTAAATTCAACTAACAGAGTTGAAGCTTACTTTTGATTGAGCAGCTCTGAAACACACTTTCTCTAGAAACTGCAAGTGGACATTCAGATCGCTAAGGTGCCTATAGTGGAAAAAGGAATATCTTCACAGAAAAACTACACAGAAACATTCTGTGAAACTTCTTACTGTTCTGTGCATTCAACTAACAGAGTTGAAGCTTATTTTTGATTGAGCAGTTCTGAGACACTCTTTCTGTAGAAACTGGAAGTTGAGATTCCGTGCGCTAAAGGGCCTATAGTGGAAAAAGGGATATCTTCAAATAAAAACTACACAGAAACATTCTCTGAAACTTCTTTCTGTTCTGTGCATTCAACTAACAGAGTAGAAGCTTACATTTGATTGAGCAGTTCTGAGACACTCTTTTTGTAGAAACTGCAAGTTGTCATTCCGAGCGCTGAGTGTCCTATAGTGGAGAATGGAATATCTCCAAATAAAAACTACACAGAAGCATTCTGTGAAACTTCTTACTGTTCTGTGCATTCAACTAACAGAGTTAAAGCTTACTTTTGATTGAACAGTTCTGAAACATTCTTTCTGTAGAAACTACAAGTTGACTTTCCGAGCGCTAAGGGGCCTATAGTGGAAAAAGGCATATCTTCAAATAAAAACTACACAGAAGCATTCTGTGAAACCTCTTTCTGTTCTGTGCATTCACCTAACAGAGTTGAAGCTTACTTTTGATTGAGCAGTTCTGAAACACTCTTTCTGTAGAAACTGCAAGAGGACATTCGGAGCGCAAATGGGCCAATAGTGGAAAAAGGGATATCTTCAAATAAAAACTACAAAGAAGCGTTCTGTGAAGTGTCTTTCTGTTCTGTCCATTGAACTAACGGAGTTGAAGCTTACTTTTGATAGAGCAGGTCTGCAATACACTTTTTGTAGAAACTGCGAGTTGTCATTCCGAGCGCTATGTGTCCTATAGTGGAGAAAGTAATATCTCCAAACAAAAACTACACAGAAGCATTCTGTGAAACTTCTAACAGTTCTGTGCATTCAACTAACAAAGTTGAAGCTTACTTTCGATTGAGCAGTTCTGAAACACTCTTTCTGTAGAAACTGCAAGTTGATATTCCGAGCGCAAAAGGGCCTATAGAGGAAAAAGTGATATCTTCAAATAAAAACTACACAGAAGCATTATGTGAAACTTCTTTCTGTTCTGTGCATTCAACTAACAGAGTTGAAGCTTACTTTTGATTGAGCAGTTCTGAAACACCCTTTCTGAAGAAACTGCAAGTGGACAATCAAAGAGCTAAGGGGCTTATAGAGGAAAAAGGAATATCTCCGAACAAAAACTACACAGAAGCATTCTGTGAAACTTCTTTCTGTTCTGTGCATTCAACCAACAGAATTGAAGCTTACTTTTGATTGAGCAGTTCTGAAACACTCTTTCTGTAGAAACTGCAAGTGGACATTCTGATCGCTAAGGGGCCTATAGTTGAAAAAGGGATATCTTCAAATAAAAACTATACAGAAGCATTCTGTGAAACATCTTTCTATTCTGTGTTTTCAACTAACAGATTTGAAACGTACTTTGAGCAGTTCTGAAACACTCTTTCTGTAGAAACAGCAAGTGGACATTCTGAACGCTAAGGGACCTACAGAGGAAAAAGTGATATCTTCAAATAAAAACTAGAAAGAAGCATTCTGTGAAACTTCTTTCTGTTCTTTGCATTCAACTAACAGAGTTGAAGCTAACTTTTGATTGAGCAGTTCTGAAACACTGTTTTTGTAGAAACTGCAAGTTGACATTCCGAGCACTAAGTGGCCTATAGTGGAAAAAGGAATATCTGCAAATAAAAACTACACAGATGCATTCTGTGTAACTACTTTCTGTTCTGTCCATTGAAATAACAGATTTGAAGCTGACTTTTGACTGAGCAGTTCTGATACACCCTTTCTGTAGGAACTGCAAGTGGACAATCGGAGCGCTAAGGGGCCTATAGTGGAAAAAGTAATATCTCCAAATAAAAACTACACAGAAGCATTCTGTGAAACTTTTTCTGTTCTGTGCATTCAAATAACAGAGTTGAAGCTTACTTTCAATTGAGCAGTTCTGAAACACTGTTTCTGTGGAAACTGCAATTTGACATTCCAAGCGCTAAGTGGCCTATAGTGGAAAAAGTAATATCTTCAAATAAAAACTACAGAGATGCGTTCTGTGAAACTTCTTTCTGTTCTGTCCATTCAACTAACAGATTTGAAGCTTACTTTTGATTGAGCAGTTCTGAAACACTCTTTCTGTAGAAACGGCAAGTTGAGTTTTCGAGCGCTAAAGGGGCTGTACTGGAAAAAGGAATATTTTCAAATAAAATCTACACGGAAGCATTCTGTAAAACTTCTTTCTGTTTTGCGAATTCAACTAAAAGAGTTGAAGCTTACTTTTGATGGAGCAGTTCTGAAACACTCTTTTTGTAGAAAGTGGAAGTGGACACTCGTAGCGCTAGGGGGCCTACAGTGGAAAAAGGAATATCTACAAATAAAAACTACACAGAAGCATTCTGTGAAACAACTTTCTGTTCTGTCCATTCAACTAATAGAGTTGAAGCTTACTTTTGATTGAGCAGTTCTGAAACACTCTTTCTGTAGAAACTGCAAGTTGACATTTCGAGCGCTAATGGGCCTATAGTGTAAAAAGAGATATCTTCAAATAAAAACTACACAGAAGCATTCTGTGAAACTTCTTTCTGTTCTGTGCATTCAACTAACAGATTTGAAAGTTTGTTTTGATTGAGCAGTTCTGAAACACTCTTTCTGTGGAAACTGCAAGTTGACATTGCGAGCACTAATGCTCCTGTAGTGGAAGAAAGAATATCTTCAAATAAAAACCACACAGATGCATTCTGTGAAACTGCTTTCTGTTCGGTCCATTCAACTAACAGAGTTGAAGCTGACTTTTGATTGATCAGTTCTGAAGCACTCTCTCTGTAGAAACTGCAAGATGACATTCCAAGCGCTAAAGGGCCTTTGGTGGAAAAAGGAATATCTTCAAATAAAAACTACACAGAAGCATTCTGTGAAACATCTTTCTGTTCTGTGCATTCAACTCACAGAGTTGAAGCTTACTTTTGTTTGAGCAGTTCTGAAACACTCTTTCTGTAGAAACTGCAAGTGGACATTCTGAATGCTAAGGGGCCTACAGTGGAAAAAGGTTTATCTTCAAATAAAACTACACAGAAGCTTTCTGTGAAACTTCTTTCTGTTCTGTGCATTCAACTGACAGAGTTGAAGCTTACTTTTGATTGAGCAGTTCTGAAACACTCTTTCTGTAGGAACAGCAAGTGGACATTTGGATCACTAAGGGGCCTATACTGGAAAATGTAATATCTTCAAATAAAAACTACACAGAAGCATTCTGTGAAACTTCTTTCTGTTCTGTGCATTCAACTAACAGAGTTGAAGCTTACTTTTGATAGAGCAGTTCTGAAAAACTCTTTCTGTAGAAAATGCAAGTGGACATTCTGAACGCTAAAGGCTCTGTAGTGGAAAAAGGGATATCCTCAAATAAAAACTACACAGAAGCATTCTGTGAAACTTCTTTCTGTTCTGTGCATTCAACTAACAGAGTTGAAGGTTACTTTTGATTGAGCAGTTCTGAAACACAGTTTCTGTAGAAACTGCAAGTGGACATTCAGAGCGCTAAGGGTTCTAGAGTGTAAAAAGAAAAATCTCCAAATAAAAACTACACAGAAGCATTCTGTGTAACTTCTTTCTGTTCTGTGCATTTAACTAACAGAGTTGAAGCTTACTTTTGATTGAGCAGTTCTGAAACACTCTTTTTGTAGAAACTGCAAGTTGTCATTCCGAGCACTAAGGGTCCTATAGTGGAAAAAGTAAAATCTCCAAATAAAAACTACACAGAACCATTCTGTGAAACTTCTTCCTGTTCCGTGCATTCAACTAACATAGTTGAAGCTTACTTTTTATTGAGCAGTTCTGAAACACTCTTTATGTAGAAACAGCAAGTTGTCATTCCGAGCACTAAAGGTCCTATAGTGGAAAAAGTAAAATCTCCAAATAAAAACTACACAGAACCATTCTGTGAAACTTCTTCCTGTTCCGTGCATTCAACTAACATAGTTGAAGCTTACTTTTTATTGAGCAGTTCTGAAACACTCTTTCTGTAGAAACAGCAAGTTGACATTCTTAGCGCTAAAGGGCCTGTATTGGAAAAAGTGATATCTTCAAATAAAAACTACACAGAAGCATTCTGTGAAACATCTTTCTGTTCTGTGCATTCAAATAACAGATGTGAAGATTACTTTTGATTGAGCAGTTCTGAAACACCCTTTCTGTAGAAACTGCAAGTGGACATTCTGAACGCTAAGGGGCCTATAGTGGAAAAAGGGATATCTTCAAATAAAAACTACACAGAAGCATTCTTTGAAACTTCTTTCTGTTCTGTGCATTCAAATAACGGAGGTGAAGATTACTTTTGATTGAGCAGTTCTGAAACACCCTTTCTGTAGATACTGCAAGTGGACATTCGGAGCGCTAACGGGCCTGCAGTGGAAAAAGTAATATCTACAAATAAATACTACATAGGTGCATTCTGTAGAACTTTTTCTGTTCTGTGCATTCAACTAACCATGGTGAAGCTTTCTTTTGATTGAGCAGTTTTGAAACACTTTTTCTGTGGAAACTGCAATTTGATATTCCTAGCGCTAAGGGCCTATAGTGGAAAAAGGAATATCTTCAAATAAAAACTACTGAGATGCATTCTGTGAAATTTTTCTTTCTGTCCATTCAACTACCAGAGTTGAATCTGACTTTTGATTGAGTAGTTCTGAAACACTCTTTCTGTAGAAACGGAAATTGGACATTTCGAGCGCTAAAGGGGCTATAGTGGAAAAAGGAATATTTTCAAATAAATGCTACACAGAAGCATTCTGTAAAACTTCTTTCTGTTCTGTGCATTCAAGTAACAGAGTTGAAGCTTACTTTTGATGGAGGAGTTCTGAAACTCTTTCTGTAGAAAGTGGAAGTGGACATTCGGAGCGCTGAGGGACCTTTAGTGGAAAAAGGAATATCTTCAAATAAAAACTACAGAGAAGTATTCTGTGAAAAACCTTTCTGTTCTGTAAATTCAACTAACAGAGTTGAAGCTTACTTTTGATTGAGCAGTTCTCAAACACTGTTTCTGTATAAACTGCAACTTGACATTCCGAGGGCTAAGGGGCCTGTAGTGGAAAAAGGAATATCTTCAAATAAAAACTACACAGAAGCATTCTGTGAAACTTCTTTCTGTTCTGTCCATTCAATTAACAGAGTAGAAGCTTGCTTTTGATTGAGCAGTTCTGAAACACTCTTTCTGTAGAAATGGCAGGTTGACATTCCGAGCGCTAATAGTGGAAAAAGGAATATCTTCAAATACAAACTACACAGAAGCATTGTGAAACACCTTTCTGTTCTGTGCATTCAACTAACAGAGTTGAATCTTACTTTTGATTGAGCAGTTCTGAAACACTCTTTCTGTAGGAACTGCATGTGGACATTCTGAGCGCTAAGGGGCCCATATTGGAAAATGAAATATCTTTAAATAAAAACTACACGGAAGCATTCTGTGAAACTTCTTTCTGTTCTGTCCATTCAACTAACAGAGTTGAAGCTTACTTTTGATTGAGCAGTTCTGAAACACTCTTTCTGCAGAAACTGCAAGTTGACATTCCTAGCGCTAAAGGGCCTATAGTGGAAAAACGGATATCTTCAAATAAAAACTAGACAGAAGCATTCTGTGAAACTTCTTTCTGTTCTGTGCATTCAACTAACAGAGTTCAAGCTTACTTTTGATTGAGCAGTTCTGAAACACTCTTTCTGTAGAAAATGCAAGGGACATTCTGAGAGCTAAGGGGCCTATAGTCGAAAAAGGGATATGTTGAAATAAAAACTACAGAGAAGCATTCTGTGAAACTTCTTTCTGTTCTGTGCATTCAACTAACAGAGTTGAAGGTTACTTTTGATTGAGCAGTTCTGAAACACTCTTTCTGTAGAAACTGCAAGTGGATATTCGGAGAAAAAAAGGGGCCTATAGTGGAAAAGGGAATATCTTCAAATAAAAATTGCAGAGAAGCATTCTGTGAAACTTCTTTCTCTTCTGTCCATTGAATTAAGAGACTGGCAGCTTACTTTTGATTAAGCAGTTCTGAAACACTCTTTCTGTTGAAACTGCAATTGGACATTCGGAGCGCAAAGGGGCCTCTATTGGAAAAAGGGATATCTTCAAATAAAAACTACACAGAAGCATTTTGTGAAACTTCTTTCTGTTCTGTGCATTCAACTAACAGATTTGAAGCTTACTTTTGATTGAGCAGTTCTGAAACACCCTTTCTGTAGAAACTGCAAGTGGGTATTCAGAGTGCTAAGGGGCCTGTAGTGGAAAAAGAAATATCTACACATAAAAACTACACAGAAGCATTCTGTGAAAATTCTTTCTGTTCTGTGCATTCAACTAACAGAGTTGAAGCTTAGTTTTATCGAGCAGTTCTGAAACACTGTTTCTGTAGAAAGTGGAAGAGGACATTCCAAGTGCTAAAGGGGATATAGTGGAAAAAGTTGTATCTTCAAATAAAAACTACACAGAAGCATTCTGTGAAACTACTTTCTGTTCTGTGCATTCAACTAACAGGGTTTAAGCTTACTTTTGATTGAGCCATTCTGAAAAACCCTTTCTGTAGAAACTGCAAGTGGACATTCGGAGCGCTAAGGGGCCTGTAGTGGAAAATGAAATCTCTCCAAGTAAAAACTACACAGAAGCATTCTGTGAAACTTCTTTCTGTTCTCTGCATTCAAATAACAGAGTTGAATCTTACTTTTGATTGAGCAGTTCTGAAACGCTCTTTCTGTAGAAACTGCAATTGGAGATTCTGAACGCTAAGGGGCCTATCGTAGAAAAAGGGATATCTTCAAATAAAAATTACCCAGAAGCATTCTGTGAAACTTCCTTCTGTTCTGTGCATTCAACTAACAGAGGTGAAGCTGCATTTGATTGAGCAGTTCTGAAACACGCTTTCTGTAGGATCTGCAACTGGACATTCGGAGCGCAAGGGGCCTATAGAGGAAAATGTAATATATCCAAATAAAAACTACACAGAAGCATTCTGTGAAACTTCTTTCTGTTCTGTGCATTCAACAAACAGAGTTGAAGCTTACTTTTGATTGAGCCGTTCTGAAACACTCTTTCTGTAGAAACTGCAAGTGGAGATTCTGAACGCTAAGGGGCCTATTGTAGAAAAAGTGATATCTTCTAATAAAAACTACTCAGAAGCATTCTGTGAAACTTCTTTCTCTTCTGTGCATTCAACTAACAGAGTTGAAGCTTACTTTTGATTGAGTAGTTCTGAAACACTCTTTCTGTCCAAACTGCAAGTGGACATTCAGAACGCTAAGGGGCCTATAGAGGAAATAGGTATATCTTCAAATAAAAACTACACAGAAGAATTCTGTGAAACTTCTTTCTGTTGTGTGTATTCAACTAGCAGAATTGAAGCTTACTTTTGATTGAGCAGTTCTCAAACACTCTTTCTGTAGAAACTGCAAGTGGATATTCCGAACGCAAAGTGGCCTATAGTGGAAAATGGAATATATTCAAATAAAAACTACACAGAAGCAGAATGTGAAACTTCTTTCTGTTCTGTGCATTCAGCTAACAGAGTTGATGCTTACTTATGATTGAGAAGTTCTGAAACACTCCTTTTGTAGAACCTGAAATTGGAAATTCGGATTGGTAAGCGGCCTATAGAGGAAAAAGATTTGTCTTCAAACGCGAACTACACAGAAGCATTCTGAGAAACTTCTTTCTGTTCTGTGCATTCAAGTAACAGAGTTGAAGCTCACTTTTGATTGAACAGTTCTGAAACAATCTTTCTGTAGAAACTGCAAGTGGACATTCGGAGCGCTAAGGGGCCTAGAGTGGAAAAAGGAATATCTCCAAATAAATCTACACAGAAGCATTCTGTGAAACTTCTTTCTGTTCTGTCCATTCAACGAACAGATTTGAAGCTTACATTTGATTGAGCAGTTCTGAAAGACTCTTTCTGTAGAAACTGCAAGTTGACATTCCGAGCGCAAAGGTGCCTAGAGTGGAAAAAGTAATATCTCCAAATAAAAACTACACAGAAGCATTCTGTGAAACTTCTTTCTGTTCTGTCCATTCAACTAACAGAGTTGAAGCTTACTTTTGAATGAGCAGTCCTGAAACACTCTTTCTGTAGAAACTGCAATTTGACATTCTGAGCGCTAAGGGACATATAGTGGAAAAAGGGATGCCTTCAAATAAAAACTACACAGAAGCATTCTGTGAAACTTCTTTATGTTCTGTGCATTCAACTAACAGAGTTGAAGCTTACTTTTGATTGAGCAGTTCTGAAACACTCATTCTGTAGAAACTGCAAGTGGACAGTTGGAGCGCTATGGGGCCTATAGTGGAAAAAGGAATATCTTCAAATAAAAACTACACAAAAGCACTCTGTGAAACTTCTTTCTGTTCTGTCCATTCAACTAACAGAGTTGAAGCTTACTTGTGATTGAGCAATTCTGAAACACCCTTTCTGTAGAAACTGCAAGTGGATATTTTGAACGCTAAGGGGCCTGTAGTGGAAAAAGGTATATCTTCAAATAAAAACTACACAGAAGCATTCTGAGAAAGTTCTTTCTGTTCTGTGCATTCAGCTAACAGATTTGAAGCTTACTTTTGATTTAGCACTTCTGAAACACCCTTTCTGTAGAAACTGCAAGTGGACATTCTGAACGAAGGGGCCTATAGTGGAAAAAGGCATATCTTCAAATAAAAACTACACGGAATCATTCTGTGAAACTTCTTTCTGTTCTGTCCATTCAACTAATAGAGTTGAAGCTTACTTTTGATTGAGCAGTTCTGAAACACTCTTTCTGTAGAAACTGCAATTTGACATTCCGAGCGCAAAGGGGCCTAGAGGGGAAAAAGTAATATCTCCAAATAAAAACTACACAGAAGCATTCTGTGAAACTTCTTTCTGTTCTGTCAATTCAACTAACAGAGTTGAAGCTTACATTTGAATGAGCAGTCCTGAAAAACTCTTTCTGTAGAAACTGCAAGTTGACATTCCTAGCACAAAAGGGCCTACAGTGGAAAAGGGGATATCTTCAAATAAAAACTACACAGAAGCATTCTGTGCAACTTCTTTCTGTTCTGTGCATTCAACTAACAGCGTTGAAGCTTAGTTTTGATAGAGCAGTTCTGAAACTCTCTTTCTGTAGAAACTGCAATGGGGCATTCTGAACGCTGAGTGGCCTATGGTGGAAAAGGGAATATCTCGCAATAAAAATTACACAGAAGCATTCTGTGAAAATTCTTTCCGTTCTGTCCATTCAACTAACAGAGTTGAAGCTTACTTTTGATTGAGCAGTTCTGAAACACTCTTTCTTTTGAAACTGCATGTTTACATTCCGAGCCCAAAAGGGCCTAGAGTGGAAAAAGTAATATCTCCAAATAAAAACTACACAGAAGCATTCTGTGATACTACTTTCTGTTCTGTCCATTCAACTAACAGATTTGAAGCTTACTTTTGATTGAGCAGTTCTGAAAGACTCTTTCTGTAGAAACTGCAGGTTGACATTCCGAGCGCAAAGGGGCCTAGAGTGGAAAAAGAAATATGTCCAAATAAAAACTACAGAGAAGCATTCTGTGAATCTTCTTTCTGTTCTGTCCATTCAACTAACAGAGTTGAAGATTACTTTTGAATGAGCAGTCCTGAAACACTCTTTCTGTAGAAACAGCAAGTTGACATCCGAGCGCTAAGGGGCATATAGTGGAAAAAGGGTTCTCTTCAAATAAAAACTACACAGAAGCATTCTGTGATACTTCTTTCTGTTCTGTGCATTCAACTAACAGAGTTGAAGCTTACTTTTGATTGAGCAGTTCTGACACACTCCTTACTGCAGAAAATGCAATTGGATATTGGGAGTGCTATGGGGCCTATAGTGGAAAAAGGACTATTTTAAATAAAAACTACACAAAAGCACTCTGTGAAAATTCTTTCTGTTCTGTCCATTCAACTAACAGAGTTGAAGCTTACTTTTGATTGAGTACTTCTGAAACACACTTTCTGTAGAAACTGCAATTGGACATTTTGAACGCTAAGGGGCCGGTAGTGGAAAAAGATATATCTTCAAATAAAAACTACACAGAAACATTCTGTGAAACTTCTTTCTGTTCTGTGCATTCAACTAACAGAATTGAAGCTTGCTTTTGATTGAGCACTTCTGAAACACCCTTTCTGTAGAAACTGCAAGTGGACAATCTGAACGAAGGGGCCTATAGTGGAAAAAGGAATATTTTCAAATAAAAATTACACAGAAGCATTCTGTGAAACTTCTTTCGGTTCTGTGCATTCAACTAACAGAGTTGAAGCTTACTGTTGATTGAGCAGTTCTGAAACACTCTTTATGTAGAAACTGCAAGTTGACATTCTGAGCACTAAGCGTCCTATAGTGGAAAAATAATATCTACAAATGAAAACTACACAGAAGCATTCTTTGAAACTTCTTCCTGTTCTGTGCATTCAACTAACAGAGTTGAACCTTACTTTTGATTGTGCAGCTGTGAAACACTCTTTCTGTAGAAACTGCAAGTGGACATTCGGAACGCTAAGGGGCCTAGAGAGGAAAAAGTAATATCTTCAAATAAAAACTACACAGAAGCATTCTGTGAAACTTCGTTCTTTTCTCTAAATTCAACTAACAGTGTTGAAGCTTACTTTTGATTCAGCAGTTCTGAAACACTCTTTCTGTACAAACTGCAAGTGGAGATTCTGAGCGCTAAGGGGCCTATAGTGGAAAAAGGAATACCTGCAAATAAAAACTACACAGAAGTATTCTGTGAAACTTCCTTTTGTTCTGTCCATTCAACTAACAGAGTTGAAGCTTACTTTTGATTGAGCAGTTCTGAAACACTCTTGCTGTAGAAACTGCAAGTTGACATTTTGAGCGCTAAAGGGTCTATAGTGGAAAAAGGGATATCTTCCAATAAAAACTACACAGAAGCATTCTGTGAAACTACTTTCTGTTGTGTGCATTCAACTAACAGAGTTGAAGCTTACTTTTGATTGAGCAGTTCTGAAACACTCTTTCTGTAGAAACTGCAAGTGGACATTCAAAGCGCTATGGGGCCTATAGTGGAAAAAGGGATATCTTCAAATAAAAACTACACAGAAGCATTCTGCAAAACTTTTTACTGTTCTGTGCATTCAAGTGACAGATTTGAAGCTTACTTTTGATTGAGCAGTTCTGAAACACTCTTTCTGCAGAAACTGCAAGTGGACATTCTTTACGCTAAGGGGCCTATAGTGGAAAAAGAAAAATCTCCAAATAAATACTACACAGAAGAATTCTGAGAAACTTCTTTCTGTTGTGTGCATTCAACTAACAGAGTTGAAGCTTACTTTTGATTGAGCAGTTCTGAAACACTCTTTCTGTGGAAACTGCATGTGGACATTCTGAGCGCTAAAGGGCGTATAGTGAAAAAAAGAATATCATCAAATAAAAACTACACAGAAACATTCTTTGAAACTTCTTTCTGTTCTGTCCATTCAACTAACAGAGTTGAAGCTTACTTTTGATTGAGCAGTTCTGAAACACTCTTTCTGTAGAAACTGTAAGTTGACATTTCGTGCGCTGTAGGGCCTATAGTGGAAAAAGGGATATCTTCAAATAAAAACTACACAGAAGCATTCTGTGAAACTTCTTTCTGTTCTTTGCATTCAACTAACAGATTTGAAACTTACTGTTGTTAGAGCAGTTCTGAAACACTGTTTCTGTAGAAACTGGAAGTGTACATTCGGAACGCTAAGGGGCCTACAGTGGAAAAAGTTGTATCTTATGATAAAAACTACAGAGAAGCATTCTGTGAAAATTCTTTCTGTTCTGTGGATTCAACTAACAGTGGTGAAGCTTATATTTGATTGAGCAGTTCTCTATCAGTCTTTCTGTGGAAACTGCAAGTGGACATTCGGAGCGCTAAGGTGCCTATAGTGGAAAAAGGAATATCTTCTAATAAAAACTAAACAGAAACACTCTGTGAAACTACTTTCTGTTCTGCCCATTCAACTAACTGAGTTGAAGCTTACTTTTGATTGAGCTGTTCTGAAACAGTCTTTCGGTAGAAACTTCAAGTTGACATTCCGAGCGCTAAAGGCCTTATAGTGGAAAGAGAGATATCTTCAAATAAAAACTACACAGAAGTATTCTGTGAAACTTATTTCTTTTCTGTGCATTCAACTAACAGAGTTGAACCTTACTTTTGATTGAGCAGTTTTGAAACACTCTTTCTGTAGAGACTGAAAGTGGACATTCTGAGCGCTAAGGGGCCTAAAGTGGACAAAGGAACTTCTACAAAATAAAAACTACACAGAAGCATTCTGTGAAACTTCTTTCTGTTCTGTGCATTCAACTAACAGAGTTGAAGCTTACTTTGGTTTGAGCAGTTCTGAAACACCCTTTCTGTAGAAACTGCAAGTTGACATTGCGAGCGCTAAGGATCCTATAGTGGAAAAAGAATTATCTGCAAATAAATACTACACAGAAGCATTCTGTGAAACTTCTTTCTGTTCTGTGCATTCAACTAACAGAGTTGAATCTTACTTTTGATTGAGCAGTTCTGAAACACTCTTTCTGTAGAAACTGCAAGTGGAGATTCTGAACGCTAAGGGGCCTATTGTAGAAAAAGTGATATCTTCTAATAAAAACTACTCAGAAGCATTCTGTGAAACTTCTTTCTCTTCTGTGCATTCAACTAACAGAGTTGAAGCTTACTTTTGATTGAGTAGTTCTGAAACACTCTTTCTGTCCAAACTGCAGGTGGACATTCAGAACGCTAAGGGGCCTATAGAGGAAATAGGTATATCTTCAAATAAAAACTACACAGAAGAATTCTGTGAAACTTCTTTCTGTTGTGTGTATTCAACTAGCAGAATTGAAGCTTACTTTTGATTGAGCAGTTCTCAAACACTCTTTCTGTAGAAACTGCAAGTGGATATTCCGAACGCAAAGTGGCCTATAGTGGAAAATGGAATATATTCAAACAAAAACTACACAGAAGCAGAATGTGAAACTTCTTTCTGTTCTGTGCATTCAGCTAACAGAGTTGATGCTTACTTATGATTGAGAAGTTCTGAAACACTCCTTTTGTAGAACCTGAAATTGGAAATTCGGATTGGTAAGCGGCCTATAGAGGAAAAAGATATGTCTTCAAACGCGAACTACACAGAAGCATTCTGAGAAACTTCTTTCTGTTCTGTGCATTCAAGTAACAGAGTTGAAGCTCACTTTTGATTGAACAGTTCTGAAACAATCTTTCTGTAGAAACTGCAAGTGGACATTCGGAGCGCTAAGGGCCTAGAGTGGAAAAAGGAATATCTCCAAATAAATCTACACAGAAGCATTCTGTGAAACTTCTTTCTGTTCTGTCCATTCAACGAACAGATTTGAAGCTTACACTTGATTGAGCAGTTCTGAAAGACTCTTTCTGTAGAAACTGCAAGTTGACATTCCGAGCGCAAAGGTGCCTAGAGTGGAAAAAGTAATATCCCCAAATAAAAACTACACAGAAGCATTCTGTGAAACTTCGTTCTTTTCTCTAAATTCAACTAACAGTGTTGAAGCTTACTTTTCATTCAGCAGTTCTGAAACACTCTTTCTGTACCAACTGCAAGTGGAGATTCTGAGCGCTAAGGGGCCTATAGTGGAAAAAGGAATACCTGCAAATAAAAACTACACAGAAGTATTCTGTGAAACTTCCTTTTGTTCTGTCCATTCAACTAACAGAGTTGAAGCTTACTTTTGATTGAGCAGTTCTGAAACACTCTTGCTGTAGAAACTGCAAGTTGACATTTTGAGCGCTAAAGGGTCTATAGTGGAAAAAGGGATATCTTCCAATAAAAACTACACAGAATTATTCTGTGAAACTTCTTTCTGTTCTGTCCATTCAACTAACAGAGCTGAAAATTACTTTGTATTGAGCAGTTCTGAAACATATTTTTTGTAAAACTGCAAGTGGACATTCTGAAAGTTAAGTGGCCTATAGTGGAAAAAGGAATACCTTCAAATAAAAACTAGAAAGAATCATTCTGTGAAACTTCTTTCTGTTGTGTGAATGCAACTAACAGAGTTGAAGCCTACTTTTGATAGAGCAGTTCTGAAACACTCTTTATGTAGAAACTGCAAGTGGACATTCGCAGCACTAAGGGGCCTATAGTGGAAAAAGAAATATCTCCAAATAAAAACTACACAGAAGCATTCTGTGAAACTTCTTTCTGTTCTGTGAATTCAACCAACACTGTTGAACATTACTTTTGATTGAGCAGTTCTGAAACACTCTATATGTAGAAACTGCAATTTGACATTCCGAGCGCTAAGTGTCCTATAGTGGAAAAAGGAGTATCTCCAAATAAAAACTACACCGAAGCATTCTGTGAAACTTCTTTCTGTTCTGGGCATTCGACTAACAGATTTGAACCTTACTTTTGATTGAGCAGTTCTGAAACACTCTTTCTCTGGAATCTGCAAGTGGACATTCCGAAAGCTAAGGGGCCTATTGGGGAAAAAGCAATACCTTGAAATAAAAACAACACAGAAGCATTCTGGGAAACTTCTTTCTGTTCTCTCCATTCAACTAACAGAGTTGAAGCTTACTTTTGATTGAGCAGTTCTGAAACACTCATTCTGTAGAAACTGCAAGTTGACAATCCGAGCGCTAAAGGGAATATGGTGGAAAAAGGGTTATCTTCAGATAAAAACTACACAGAAGCATTCTGTGAAACTTCTTTCTGTTCTGTGCATTCCACTAATAGAGTTGAAGCTTACTTTTGATTGAGCAGTTCTGAAACACACTTTCTGTAGAAACTGCAAGTGGACATTTGAGCGCTAAGGGGCCAATAGTGGAAAAGGTAAAATCTCCAAATAAATACTACTCAGAAGCATTCTGTGAAAATTCTTTCTGTTCTGTGCATTAAACTAACAGAGTTGAAGCTTACTTTTGATTGAGCAGTTCTGAAACCCCCTTTCTGTAGAAACTGGAAGTTGACATTCGGAGCGCTAAGTGTCCTATAGTGGAAAAAGGAATATCTCAAAATAAAAATTACACAGAAGCATTCTGTGAAACTTCTTTCTGTTCTTTGAATTCAACTAACAGATTTGAAGCTTACCTTTGACTCAGAAGTTCTGAAACACACTGTCTGTAGAAACTGCAATTGGACATTTGGAGTGCTAAGGGGCCAATAGTGGAAAAAGTAAAATCTACAAATAAAAACTACACAGAAGCATTCTGTGAAAACTGTTTCTGTTCTTAACATTAAACTGACAGGGTTGAGGCTTACATTTGAGTGAGCAGTTCTGAAACACCCTTTCTGTAGAAACTGCAAGAGGACATTCGGAGCGCTAAGGGGCCGATAGTGGAAAAAGGAATAACTTCAAATAAAAACTACACAGAAGCAATGTGTGAAACTTCTTTCTGTTCTGTCCATTCAACTAACAGAGTTGAAGCTTACTTTTGATTAAGCAATGCTGAAACACTCTTTCTGTAGAAACTTCAAGTTGACATTCCGAGCGCTAACGGTCCAATAGAGGAAAAAGGAATATCTCCAAATAAAAACTACACAGAAGCATTCTGTGAAACTTCTTTCTGTTCTGTGCATTCAACTAACAGAGTTGAAGCTTACTTTTGATTGAGCAGTTCTGAAACACTCTTTCTGAAGAAACTACAATGAACATTTTGAACGCTAATTGGCCTATAGTGGAAAAAGGGATATCTTCAAATAAAAACTACACAGAAGCCTTCTGTGAAACTTCTTACTGTTCTGGGCATTCAACTAACAGGGTTGAAGCTTACTTTTGATTGAGCAGTTCTGAAACAATCTTTCTCTAGAAACTGCAAGTTGACATTCCGAGCGCTAAGGGTCCTATAGTCGAAAAAGGAATATCTCCAAATAAAAACTACACAGAAGCCTTCTGTGAAACTTCTTTCTGTTCTGTGCATTCAACTAACAGAGTTGAAGCTTACTTTTGATTGAACCATTCTGAAACACTCTTTTTGTAGAAACTGCAATTTGACATTCGGAGTGCTAAGGGTCCTATAGTGGAAAAAGGAATATCTTAAAAAACTACACAGAAGCATTCTGTGAAACTTCTTTCTGTTCTGTCCATTCAACTAACAGAGTTGAAGATTACTTTTGATTGAGCATCTCTGAAACAATCTTCCTGTAGAAGCTTCAAACTGACATTCCGAGCACTAAGGGTCCAATAGTGGAAAAAGATTTATCTCCAAAGAAAATATACACAGAAGCATTTTGTGAAACTTCTTTCTGTTCCGTGCATTCAACTAACATTATTGAAGCCTACTTTTGATTGAGCAGTTCTGAGACACTCTTTCTGTAGAAACTGCAGGTTGACATTCGGAGCGCTAATGCCCTATAGTGGAAAAAGGAATATCTTCAAATAAAAACTACACAGAAGCATTCTGTGGAACTTCTTTCTGTTCTGCCCATTCAAATAACAGAGTTGAAACTTACTTTTGATTGAGCTGTTCTGAAACACTCTTTCGGTAGAAACTGTAAGTTGACATTCCGAGCGCTAAAGCGCGTATAGTGGAAAATGGGATATCTTCAAATAAAAACTGCACAGAAGCATTCTGTGAAACTTGATTTTGTTCGGTGAATTCAACTAACCGAGTTGAAGCTTACTTTTGATTGAGAAGTTCTGAGACAGTCTTTCTGTAAAAACTGCAAGTGGACATTCGGAGCGCTTAGGGGCCTAATTTGCAAAAAGTTATGTCTCCAAATAAAAACTACACAGAAACATTCTGTGAAACTCCGTTCTCTTCTGTGCATTCAACTTACAGAGTTGAAGCTTCCTTTTGATTCAGCAGTTCTGAAACACTCCTTATGTAGTAACTGCCAGTGGACATTCTGAACCTGAGGGGCCTATAGTGGAAAAAGGTATCTCTTCTTATAAAAACTGCACAGAAGCATTCTGTGTAACTTCTTTCTGTTCTGTGCATTTAACTAACAGAGTTCAAGCTTACTTTTGATTGAGCAGTTCTGAAACTCTCTTTATGTAGAAACTGCAAGTGGAAATTCGGAGCGCTAAAGGGCCTATAGTGGAAAAAGGAATATCTTCAAATAAAAACTACACAGAAGCATTCTGTGAAATATTTTCTGTTCTGTCCATTCAACTGACAGGGTTGAAGCTTACTTTTGATTGAGCAGTTCTGAAACACTCTTTCTGTAGGAACTGCAATTGGATATTCGGAGGGCCAAAGGGCCTATGGTGGAAAAAGGAACATCTTCAAATAAAAACTACAAAGAAGCATTCTGTGAAACTTCTTTCTCTGCTGTTCATTCAACTAACAGAGTTGAAGCTTACTTTTGATTTATCAGTTCTGAAACACTCTTTCTGCAGAAACTGCAAGTGGACATTCGGAGGGCTAAGGGGCCTACAGTGGAAAAACTAAATCTCCAAATAAAAACTACACAGAAGCATTCTCTGAAACTTCTTTCTCTTCTGTGCATTCAAGTAACAGAGTTGAAGCCTACTTTTGATTGAGCAGTTCTGAAACAATCTTTCTGTAGAAACAGCAAGTTGACATTCCGTACGCTAAGGTTTCTATAGTGAAAAAGGAATATCTCCAAATAAAAACTACAGAGAAGCATTCTGTGAAACTTCTTTCTGTTCTTTGCATTCAACTAACAGAGTTGAAGGTTACTTTTCATTGAGCAGTTCTGAAACACTCCTTCTGTAGAAACTGCAAGTGGACATTCGGAGACTAAGGGGCCTACAGTGGAAAAAGGATTATCTTCAAATAAATCTATACTGAAGCATTCTGTGAAACTTCTTTCTGTTCTGTCCATTCAAGCAACAGAGTTGAAGCTTACTTTTGATTAAGCAGATCTGAAACACTCTTTTGGTAGAAACTGCAAGTGGACATTCTGAACGCTAAGGGCCTATAGTGGTAAAAGGGATATATTCAAATAAAAACTACACAAAAGCATTCTGTGCAACTTCTTTCTGTTCTGTGCATTCATCTAACAGATTTGAAGGTACTTTTGATTGAGCAGTTCTGAAAAACTCTTTCTGTAGAAACTCCAAGTGGACATTCGTAGCGCTAAGGGGCCTATCGTTGAAAAAGTAATATCTCCAAATAAAAACTGCACAGAAGCACTCTGTGAAACTTCTTTCTGTTCTGTGCATTCAACTAACAGTGTTGAACCTTACTTTTGATGGTTCAGTTCTGAAACACTCTTTATGTAGAAACTGCAAGTTGACATTCCAAGCGCTAAGGGTCCTATAGTGGAAGAAGGAATATCTCAAATAAAAACTACACAGAATCATTGTGTGAAACTTGTTTCTGTTCTGTGCATTCAACTAACAGATTTGAAGGTTACTTTAGATTGAGCAGTTCTGAAGCCCTCTTTCTGTAGAAACTGCAAGTTGAAACTCGGAGTGCTAAGGGTCGTAAAGTGGAAAAAGGAATATCTCCAAATAAAAACTACACGGAAACATTCTGTGAAACTTCTTTCTGTTCTGTGCATTCAACTGACAGAGTTGAAGCTTACTTTTGATTCAGCAGTTCTGAAACACTCTTTCTGTAGAAACTGCAAGTTGACATTCGGAGGGCTAAGTTGCCTATAGTGCAAAAAGTAATATCTTCAAATAAAAACTACACAGAAGCGTTTTGTGAAACTTCTTTCTGTTCTGTCCATTCAGCTAACAGGGTTGAAGCTTACTTTTGATTTAGCAGTTCTGAAACACTCTTTCTGTAGAAACTTCAAATTGGCATTCCGAGCGCTAAGGGTCCAATAGTGGAAAAAGGAATATCTCCAAATAAAAACTGCACAGAAGCATTCTGTGAAACTTCTTACTGTTCTGTCCATTCAACTAACAGGGTTGAAGCTTACTTTTGATTGAGCAGTTCTGAAACACTCTTTCTGTAGGAACTGCAAGTGGACATTCCGTACGCTAATGGTCCTATAGTGGAAAAAGGAATATCTCCAAATAAAAACTACAGAGAATCATTCTGTGAAACTCCTTACTGTTCTGTGCATTCAACAAACAGTGTTGAAGCTTACTTTTGATTGAGCAGTTCTGAAACACTCTTTTTGTAGAAACCGCAAGTTGACATTCCGAGCGCTAAGGGTCCTACAGTGGAGAAAGGAATATCTCCAAATAAAAACTACAAAGAATCATTCTGTGAAGCTTTTTCTGTTCTGTGCATTCAACTAACAGAGTTGAAGCTTACATTTGATTGAGCAGTTCTGAAACACTCTTTCTGTAGAAACTACAAGTGGACATTCTGAGCGCTAAGGGGCCTATAGTGGAAAAAGGAATATCTTCAAATAAAAACTACACAGAAGCATTCTGTGAAACTTCTTTCTGTTCTGTCCATTCAACTAACAGAGTTGATGCTTACATTTGATTGAGCAGTTCTGAAACACTCTTTCTGTAGAAATTGCAATTTGGGACTTCGAGCGCTAAAGGGACTTTAGTTGAAAATAGATACCTTCCAATAAAAACTACACAGAAGCATTCTGTGAAACTTCTTTCTGTACTGTACATTCAACTAACAGAGTTGAAGCTAACTTTTCATTGAGCAGTTCTGAAACACTCTTTCTGTAGACACTGCAAGTGGACATCCTTAGCGCTAAGGCGCCTAGAGTGGAAAAAGGAGTATCATCAAATAAAAACTACACAGAAGCATTCTGTGAAACTTCTTTCTCTTCTGTGCATTCAACTAACAGAGTTGAAGCTTACTTTTGATTGAATAGTTCTGAAACACTCTTTATGTAGGAACTGCAAGTTGATATTCTGAGCGCTAAGTGTCCTATATTGGAAAAAGGAATATCTTCAAATAAAAACTACACAGAAGCATTCTGTGAAACTTCTTCCAGTTCTGTGCATTCAACTAACAGAGTTGAAGGTTACCTTTGATTGAGCAGTTCTGAAACACTCTTTGTGTAGAAACTGCAAGTTGACATTCCGAGCGCTAAAGGCCTATAGTGGAAAAAGGGATATCTACAAATAAAAACTACACAGAAGCATTCTGTGAAACTTCTTTCTGTTCTGTGCATTCAACTAACAGAGTTGAAGCTTACTTTTGATTGAGCAGTTCTGAAACCCTCTTTCTGCAGAGAGTAGAAGTGGACATTTGGAGTGCTAAGTGGCCTATAGTTCAAAAAGAAAAATCTCCAAATAAAAACTACACCGAAGCATTCTGTGAAACTTCTTTCTCTTCTGTGCATTCAAGTAACAGAGTTGAAGCCTACTTTTGATTGAGCAGTTCTGAAACAATCTTTCTGTGGAAACTGCAAGTTGACATTCCGTACGCTAAGGGTCCTATAGTGGAAAAAGGAATATCTCCAAATAAAAACTACAGAGAAGCATTCTGTGAAACTTCTTACTGTTCTGTGCGTTCATGAATCAGGGTTGAAGCTTACTTTTGATTGAGCAATCAAACTTACTTTTGATTGATTTTGTCCCTGGGACATATTCAAAGCAGTGCGTAGAGGGAAATTTATAGCACTAAATGCCCTCAAGAGAAAGCAGGAAAGATCCAAAATTGACTCCCTAACATCACAATTAAAGGAACTAGAAAAGCAAGAGCAAACACATTCAAAAGCTAGCAGAAGTTAGAAATAACTAAAATCAGAGCGGAACTGAAGGAAATAGAGACACGAAAACCCCTTTAAAAAATTAATGAATGCAAGAGCTGGTTTTTTGAAAAGATCAACAGAGTGATGAGCTGCTAGCAAGACTAATAAAGAAGAAAAACGAGAAGAATCAAATAGATGCAATGAAAAACGAAAAAGGGGATATCACCACTGATCCCACAGAAATACAATCTACCATCAGAGAATACTACAAACACCTCTATGCAAATAAACTAGAAAATCTAGAAGAAATGGATAAATTCCTCGACAAATACACCCTCCCAAGGCTAAACCAGGAAGAAGTTGAATCTCTGAATAGACCAATAACAGGTTCTGAAATTGTGGCAATAATCAGTAGCTTACCAACCAAAAAGAGTCCAGGACCTGATGGATTCACAGCCGAATTCTACCAGAGGTACAAGGAGGAACTGGTACCATTCCTTCTGAAACTATTCCAATCGATAGAAAAAGAGGGAATCCTCCCTAACACATTTTATGAAGCCAGCATCGTCCTGATACCAAAACCTGGCAGAGACATAACCAAAAAAGAGAATTTCAGACCAATATCCTTGATGAACATTGATGCAAAAATCCTCAATAAAATACTGGCAAACCGAATCCAGCAGCACATCAGAAACTTATCCACCATGATCAGCTGGGCTTCATCCCTGGGATGCAAGGCTGGTTCAACATACGCAAATAAATAAATGTAATCCAGCATATAAACAGAACCAAAGACAGAAACCAGATATTCCTTTTTCAAATATAGGCCATCTAGCGGTCCAAATGTCCGCTTGCATTTTCTACAGAGAGAGAGTTACAAAACTTCTCATTCAAAAGTAATTTCAACACTATTAGTTGAATGCACAGAACAGAAAGGAGCTTTACAGAATGATTCTGTGTAGTTTTTATTTGAATATATTCCTTGTTCCACTACAGGCCTCTTAGCGCTCTGAATGTCCGCTTGCAGTTTCTACAGAAAGAGAGTTCCAGAACTTCTAAATCCAAAGTAAGGTTCAACTCTGGTAGATGAATGGACACATCTGAAAGAAGTTTCGCACAATGCTTCTCTGTAGTTTTTATTTGAAGATAGTCCGTTTTCCTCTATAGGCCGTGTAGCGCTCTGAATGTCCGCTCCCAGTTTCTACAAAAAGAGTGTTTCAAAACTCCACAATCAAAATTAATGTTCAACTCTGCTAGGTAAATGCACAGATCAGAAAGAAGTTTCACAGAATGCTTCTGTGTAGTTTTTATTTGAAGATATTACTTTTACCACTATAGGCCCCAAGCTCTCCCAATTGTCCGCTTGCAGTTTCTACAGAGAGAGAGTTTCAGAATTTCTCAATCAAAAGTAAGGTTCAACTCTGTTAGTTGAATGCACAGAACAGAAGGATGTTTCACAGAATGCTTCTGTGTAGTTTTTATTTGAAGTTATTCCTCTTTCCACTATAGGCCTCTTAGCGCTCCAAATATCCGCTTGCAGTATCTACAGAGAGAGAGTTTCAGAACTTCTCAGTCAAAAGTAAGGTTCAACTCCGTCAGTTGAATGCACAGATCAGAAAGAAGTTTTGCAGAATGCTTCTGTGTAGTTTTTCTTTGATGATATTCCTTTTTCCACTACAGGCCCCTTAGCACTCCGAATGCCCGCTTGCAGTTTCTACAGAAAGAGTGTATCAGAACTGCTCAATGAAAAGTAAGGTTGACCTCTTCTAGCTTAATGCACAGTTCAGAAAAGAGTTTCACAGAATGCTTCTGTGTAGTTTTTATTTGAAGATATTCCTTTTTCCACAATAGGTCTCTTAGCGATCCGAATGTCCGCTTGCAGTTTCTACAGAAAGAGAGGTCCAGAACTTCTCAATCAAAAGTAAGGTTCAACTCTGTTAGTTGAATGCACAGATCAGAAAGAAGTTTTGCAGAATGCTTCTGTGTAGTTTTTACTTGAAGATATTCCTTTTTCCACTATAGGCCCCATAGAGCCCTGAATGTCCGCTTGCAGTTCCTACAGAAAGAGTGTTTCAGAACTGCTCAATCAAAAGTTAGGTTCAACTCTGCTATGTAAATCCACAGATCAGAAAGAAGATTCGCAGAATGCTTCTGTGTAGTTTTTATTTGAAGATATTCCATTTTCCACTATCCCTTTAGCGCTCCAAATGTCCGCTTGCAGTTTCTACACAGATAGGGTTTGAGAACTTCTTATTCAAATGTAAGGATCAACTCTGTTAGTTGAATGCCCAGATCAGAAAGAAGTTTCACTGAATGCTTCTGTGTAGTTTTTATTTGAAGATATTCCTTTTTCCACTATAGGCCCTTTAGAGCTACGAATGTCCGCTTGCAGTTTCTTCAGAAAGAGAGTTTCAGAACTTTCCAATCAAAAGTAAGGTTCAACTCTTTTAGTTGAATACACAGATCAGAAAGAAGTTTCGCAGAATGCTTCTGTGTAGTTTTTATTTGAAGATATTCCTTTTTCCACTATAGGCCCCTTAACGCTCTGAATGTCCAATTGCAGTTCCTACAGAAAGAGTGTTTCAGAACTGCTCAATCAAAAGTAAGGTTCAACTCTGCTAGGTGAATGCACAGATCAGAAAAAAGTTTCACAGAATTCTTCTGTGTAGTTTTAATTTGAAGATATTCCTTTTTCAACTTTAGGCCATTTAGCAGTCCAAATGTCCGCTTGCGGTTTCTACAGAGAGAGAGTTTCAAAACTTGTCATTCAAAAGTAATTTCAACTCTATTAGTTGAATGCACAGAACAGAAAGGAGCTTTACAGAATGCTTCTGTGTAGTTTTTATTTGAATATATTCCTTGTTCCAGTACAGGCCTCTTAGCACTCTGAATGTCCGCTTGCAGTTTCTACAGAAAGAGAGTTCCAGAACTTCTCAATCAAAAGAAAGGTTCAACTCTGGTAGATGAATGGACACATCTGAAAGAAGTTTCGCAAAACGCTTCTCTGTAGTTTTTATTTGAAGATATTCCATTTTCCTCTATAGGCCGCTTAGTGCTCTGAATGTCCGCTCCCAGTTTCTACAAAAAGAGTGTTTCAAAACTCCTCAATCAAAAGTAATGTTCAACTCTGCTAGGTAAATGCACAGATCAGAAAGAAGTTTCGCAGAATGCTTCTGTGTAGTTTTTATTTGAAGATATTTCTTTTACCACTATAGGCCCCAAGAGCTCCGAATGTCCACTTGCAGTTTCTACTGAGAGAGAGTTTCAGAATTTTTCAATCAAAAGTAAGGTTCAACTCTGTTAGTTGAATGCACAGATCAGAAGGAAGTTTCACAGAATGCTTCTGTGTAGTTTTTATTTGAAGTTATTTCTCTTTCCACTATAGGCCTCTTAGCACTCCGAATATCCGCTTGCAGTTTCCACAGAGAGAGAGTTTCAGAACTTCTCAGTCAAAAGTAAGGTTCTACTCGGAGAGTTGAATGCACAGATCAGAAAGGAGTTTCGCAGAATGCTTCTGTGCAGTTTTTATTTGAAGATTTTCCTTTTTCCACTATAGGCCCCTTAGCGCTCTGTATATCCACTTGCAGCATCTACAGAAAGAGTGTTTCAGAAATGCTCAATCAAAAGTATGGTAAAACTCTCTTAGTTGAATGCATAGAGCAGAAAGATGTTTCACAGAATGCTTCTGTGGTATTTTTATTACGATATTCCATTTTCCACTATAAGCCCGTTAGTGCTCTGAATGTCCCCTTGCAGTTTCTACAGAAAGAGTGTTTCAGAATTGCTCAATCAAAAGTCAGGTTCAACTCTGTTAGTTGAATGCACTTAACAGTAAGAAGTTACAAAATGCTTCTGTGTACTTTTTATTTGAGGATATTACTTATTTCACTATAGGCCCCTTAATGCTCTGTATTTGCACTTGCAGTTTCTACAGAATGAGTGCTTCAGACCTGCTGAATCAAAAGTAAGCTTCAACTCTGTTAGTTGAATGCACTTAACAGTAAGAAGTTACAAAATGCTTCTGTGTAGTTTGTATTTGAAGATATTCCTTTTTCCACTATAGGCCTCAGCGCTCCGAATGTCCACTTGCAGTTTCTACAGAAAGAGTGTTTCAGAACTGCTCAATGAAAAGAAAGCTTCAACTCTGTTAGTTGAATGCACAGAACAGAAAGAAGTTTCACAGAATGCTTCTTTGTAGTTTTTATTTGAGGATATTCCTTTTTCCACTATAGGTCCCTTAGCGCTCTGAATTTCCACTAGCAGTTTCTAAAGAAAGAGTGTTTCAGAACTGCTCCATCAAAAGTAAGTTCAACTCATTTAGTTGAATGCACAGAACAGAAGGAAGATTCACAGAATCCTTCTGTTTAGTTTTTATTTGAAGATATTCCTTTTTCCACTATTGGCCCTTTAGTGCTCCGAATGTCTACTTGCAGTTTCTACAGAAAGACCGTTTCACAACTGCTCAACCAAAAGTAAACCTCAGCTCTGTTAGTTGAATGCACAGAAACGAAAGTAGTTTCACAGAATGCTTCTGTGTAGTTTTTTTGAATATATCCCTTTTCCACTGTTCGCCCGTTAGTGCTCCAAATGTGCACTTGCAGTCTCTACAGGAAGAGTGTTACAGAAGTGCTCAATCAAAAGTAAGCTTCAACTCTGTAATTGGAATGCACAGAACAGAAAGATGTTTCACAGATTGCTTCTGTGTAGTTTTTATTTGAAGATTTTCCTTTTTCCACACTAGGCCTGTTAGCCCTCAGAATGTCCACTTGCAGTTTCTACAGAAAGAGTGTTTCAGAAGTGCGCAATATAAAGTAAGCTTCAACTTTGTTAGTGGAATGCACAGAACAGAAAGAAGTTCCACAGAATGTTTCTGTGTAGTATTTATTTGAAGATATTCCTTTTTCCACAGTAGGCCCCTTAGCGCTCCGAATGTCCCCTTGCAGTTTCTGAAGAAAGAGTGTTTCAGAACTGCTCAATCAAAAGTAAGCTTCAAATTTGTTAGTTGAATGCACAGAACAGAAAGAAGTTTCACATAATTCTTCTGTGTAGTTTTTATTGGAAGATATTTCTTTTTCCACTATAGGCCCCTTAGTGCTCCGAATTTCCACAAACAGTATTTTCAGAAAGAGTGTTTCGGAACTGCACAATCAAAAGTAAGCTTCAACACTGTTAGTTCAATGCACAGAACAGAAAGAAGTTTCACAGAATGCTTCTGTGTAGTTTTTATTTGAAGATATTCCTTTTTACACAATAGGTCCCTTAGTGCAGAGAACGTCCACTTGCAATTTCTACAGGAAGAGTGTTTCAGAACTGCTCAAACAAAAGTAAGTTTCAACTCTGTTAGTAGAATGCACAGAACAGAAAGAAGTTTCACAGAATGCTTCTGTGTTGTTTTTATCTGGAGATATTCCTTTTTCCACTATAGGCCCCTTAGGGCTCCGCATGTCCCCTTGCAGTTTCTACAGAAAGTGTGTTTCAGACCTGCTCAGTAAAAAGTAAGGAACAACCCTGTTAGTTGAATGCACAGAAATGAAAGAAGTTTCACAGAATGCTTCTGGGTAGTTTTTATTTGAGGATATTCCTTTTTCCACTGTAGGCCCCTTAGTGCTCCGAAAGTCCACTTGCAGTTTCTACAGAAATTGTGATGCAGAATTGCTCAATGAAAAGTAAGGTTCAAATCTGTTAGTTGAATGCACTCAACAGTAAGAAGTTACAGAATGCTTCTGTTTAGTTTTTATTTGAGGATATTCCTTATTTCACTATAGGACCCTTACTGCTCCGTATGTCCACTTGCAGCATCTACAGAAAGAGTGCTTCAGAATTGCAAAATCGAAAGTAATCTTCAACTCTGTGAGATAAATGCACAGAACAGAAAGAAGTTTCACAGAATGCTTCTGCGTAATTTTTATTTGAAGATATTTCTTTTTCCACTTTAGGACCCTTAGCTCTCCGAATGTCCACTTGCAGTTTCTACAGAAAGAGTTTATCAGAACTGCTCAATCAAAAGGAAGCTTCATCTCTGTTAGTTGAATGCACAGAACAGAAAGAAGTTTCACAGAATGCTTATTTGAAGTTTTTATTTGAGGATGTTCCTTTTTCCACTTTTGGCCCCTTAACGCTCCAAATGTCCAAATGCAGTTCCTACAGAAAGAGTGTTTCAGAACTGCTCAAACAAAAATAAGCTTCTACTCCGTTAGTTGAATGCACAGAAAGTTTCTGTGTAGTATTTATTTGAAGGTATTCCTTTATCCACTATAGGACCCATAGCGCTCCGAATGTCCACTTTCAGTTTCTGCAGAAAGAGTGTTTCAGAAATGTTCAATCAAAAGTAAGCTTCAACTCTGTTAGCTGAATGCACAGAACAGAAAGAAATTTCACAGAACACTTCTGTGAAGTTTTTATTTGAATATATAACTTTTTCCCCTATAGGCCCCTTAGCACTCCGAATGTCCACTTGCAGTTTCTACAGAAAGAGTGTTTCAGAACTGCTCTATGAAAACTAAGCTTCAACTCAGTTAGTTGAATGGACAGAACAGAAAGAAGTTTCACAGAATGCTTCTCTGTACTTTTTATTTGAAGATATTACTTTTTACACTATAGGTCCCTTAGCGCTTCGAATGTCCACTTGCAGTTTCTACAGGAAGAGTGTTTCAGAACTGCTCAAACAAAAGTAAGCTTCAAATCTGTTAGTTGAATGCACAGAACAGAAAGTACTTTCACAGATTGCTTCTGTGTAGTTTTTAGTTTTAGATACTCCTTTTTCCATTACAGGCCCCTTAGCGCTCTGAATGTCCACTTGCAGTTTCTACAGAAAGAGTGTTTCAGAACTGCTCAATGAAAAGTAAGCTTCAACTCTGTTAGTGGAATGCAGATAACGGAAAGAAGTTTCACAGAATGCTTCTGTGTAGTTTTTGTTTGAAGATATTTCTTTTTCCACTATAGGCCCCTTACCGCTCTGAATGTCCACTTGCAGTTTCTACAGAAAGAGTGTTTCAGAACTGCTCAATCAAAAGTATGCTTCAACTCTGTTAGTTGAATGCACAGAACAGAAAGTAGTTTCATAGAATGCTTCTGCGTAGATTTTATATGATGATAGTCCTTTTTCCAGCATAGGCCCCTTAGCGCTCTGAATGTAAAGTGGCAGTTTATACAGAAAGAGTGTTTGAGAACTGCTCAATCAAAAGTAACTTCAACTCTGTTAGTGGAATGCACAGAAGAGAAAGAAGTTTCACAGAGTGCTTCTGTGAAGTTTTTATTTGCGTATATTCCTTTTTCCACTATAGGCCGCTTAACGCTCTGAATGTCCTCTTGCAGTTTCTACAGAAAGAGTGTTTCAGAACTGCTCAATCAAAGTATGCTTCAACTCTGTTAGTTGAATGCACAGAACAGAAAGTAGTTTCATAGAATGCTTCTGCGTAGATTTTATATGATGATAGTACTTTTTCCAGCATAGGCCCTTAGCGCTCTGAATGTAAGTGGCAGTTTATACAGAAAGAGTGTTTGAGAACTGCTCAATCAAAAGTAACTTCAACTCTGTTAGTGGAATGCAAAGAAGAGAAAGAAATTTCACAGAGTTCTTCTGTGAAGTTTTTATTTGCGTATATTCCTTTTTCCACTATAGGCCGCTTAACGCTCTGAATGTCCACCTGCAGTTCCTACAGGAAGAGTGTTTCAGAACTGCTCAAACAAAAGTAAGCTTCAAAGCTGTTAGTTTAATGCACAGAAGAGAAAGAAGTTTCACAGAATGGTTTTGTGTAGTTTTTATTGGAAGATATTCCTTTTTCCACTATAGGCCCCTTAGTGCTCTGAATCTCCACAAGCAGTATCTTCAGGAAGAGTGTTTCAGAACTGCAAAATCAAAAGTAAGCTTCAACTCTGTTAGTTGAATGCACACAACAAAAGAAGTTTCACAGAATGCTTCTGTGTAGTTTTTTTTTGAAGATATTCCTTTTTATACAATAGGTCCCTTAGCGTTCCGAATGTCCACTTGCAATTTCTACGGGAAGAATGTTTTAGAACTGCTCAAACATAAGTAAGCTTCAACTCTGTTATTTGAAAGCACAGAACAGAAAGAAGTTTCACAGAATGCTTCTGTGTAGTTTTTATTTGAAGTTATTCCTTTTTCCACTATAGGCCCCTTAGGGCTCCGAATGTCCCCATGCAGTTTCTACAGAAAGAGTGTTTCAGAACTGCTCAATCAACAGTAAGGTACAACTCTCTTATTTGAATACACAGAACAGAAAGGAGTTTCACAGGATGCTTCTGTGTAGTTTTTATTTCAGGATATTCCTTTTTCCACTATAGTCCCCTTAGCCCTCCGAATGTCTACTTGAAGTTCCTACAGAAATTGTGATTCAGAATTGCTCAATCAAAAGTAAGGTTCAACTCTGTTAGTTGAATGCACTCAACAGTAAGAAGTTACAGAATGCTTCTGAGTAGTTTTTATTTGAGGATATTCCTTATTTCACTATAGGCCCCTTACCGAACCGTATGTCCACTTGCAGTTTCTACAGAAAGAGTTCATCAGAACTGCTCAATCAAAAGTAAGCTTCAACTCCATTAGATAAATGCACAGAACTGAAAGAAGTTTCACAGAATTCCTCGGTGTAGTTTTTATGTGAAGATATTTCTTTTTCCACTGTAGGCCCCATAGCGCTCCGAATGTCCACCTGCAGTTTCTACAGAAAGAGTTTATCAGAACTGCTCAATCAAAAGTAAGCTTCAACTCTGTAAGTTGAATGCACTGAACAGAAAGAAGTTTCACAGAATGCTTCTGTGAAGTTTTTATTTGAGGATGTTCCTTTTCCCACTATAGGCCCCTTAACGCTCCAAATGTCCAATTGCAGTTCCTACAGAAAGAGTGTTTCAGAACTTCTCAAAAAAAATAAGCTTCTACTCTGATAGTTGAATGCACAGAACAGAAAGAAGTTTCGCAGAATGCTTCTGTGTAGTTTTTATTTGAAGATATTCCTTTTTCCAATATATGCACCTTAGCTCACCGAATGTCTACTTGCATTTTCTACAGAAAGAGTGTTTCAGAACTGCTGAATCAAAATTAAGCTTCAACTCTGTAAGTTGAAAGAACAGAACAGAAAGAAGTTTCACAGAATGCTTCTGTGTAGTTTTTATTTGAGGATATTCCTTTTTACACTCTATGTCCCATAGTGCTGTGAATGTCCACTTGCAGTTTCTACCGAAAGGGTGATTCAGAATTACTCAATCAAAAGTAACGTTCAACAGTGTTCGTGGAATGCACTCAACAGTAAGAAGTTACAGAATGTTTCTGTGTAGTTTTTATTTGAGGATATTCCTTAATTTACCACAGGCCCCTTACCGCTCAGTATGTCCACTTGCAGTTCCTACATAAAGGGTGACTCAGAATTGCTCAATCAAAAGTAAGGTTCAACTCTGTTAGCTGAATGCACAGAACAGAAAGAAATTTCACAGAATGCTTCTGTGAAGTTTTTATTTGTATATAAATCTTTTTCCCCTATAGGCCCCTTAGCACTCCGAATGTCCACTAACAGTTTCTACAGAAAGAGTGTTTCAGAACTGCTCTATCAAAAGTAAGCTTCAACTCAGTTAGTTGAATGCACAGAACAGAAAGAATTTTCACAGAATGCCTCTGTGTAATTTTTATTTGAAGATATTCCTTTTTACATTATAGGTCCCTTAGTGCTCCGAATGTCCACTTGCAGTTTCTTCAGGAAGAGAGTTTCAGAACTACTCAAACAGGAGTAAGCTTCAACTCTGTTAGTTGAATGCACAGAACAGAAAGAAGTTTCACAGAATGCTTCTATGTAGTTTTTATTTGAAGATATTCCTTTTTCCACTACAGGCCTCTTAGCGCTCCTATTGTCCACTTGAAGTTTCTACAGAAAGAGTGTTTCAGAACGGCTCAATAGAAAGTAAGCTTCAACTCTGTTAGTGGAATGCACAGAACGGAAAGTAGTTTCACAGAATGCTTCTGTGTAGTTTTATTTGAAAATATTCCTTTTTCCACTACAGGCCCCTTACCGCTCCGAATGTCCAATTGCTGTTCCTACAGAAAGAGTGTTTCAGAACTGCTCAAACAAAAATAAGCTTCTACTCTGTTAGTTGAATGCACAGAACAGAAAGAAGTTTCACAGAATGCTTCTGTGTTGTTTTTATTTGAAGATATTCCTTTTTTCTCAGTAGGCCCCTTAGCTATGAGAATGTCCACTTGCAGTTTCTACAGAAACAGTGTTACAGAACTGCTCAATCAAACGTAAGCTTCAACCTTCTTATTTGAATGCACAGAACAGAAAGAAGTTTCACAGAATGCTTCTGTGTAGTTTTTATTTGAAGATAAAATTTTTTTCACTATACGCCCCTTAGCGCTCACAATGTGCACTTGTAGTTTCTACAGAAAGAGTGTTTCAGAACTGCTAAATCATAAGTAAGCTTCAACTCTGTTAGTTGAATGCAGAGAACAGAAAGAAGTTTCACAGAATGCTTCTGTGTAGTTTTTATATGAACATATTCCTTTTAACACTATTGGCCCCTTAGCGCTCCGAATGTGCACTTGCAGTTTCTAGAGAAAGAGTGTTTCAGAACTGCTCAATCAAAAGTAAGCTTCAACTCTGTTAGTTGAATGCACGGAATAGAAAGTAGTTTCACCGAATGCTTCTCTGTAGTTTTTATTTGAAGTTATATCTTTTTCCACTATAGGCACCTTAGTGCTCCGAATGTCCACTTGCAGTTTCTACAGAAAGAGTGCTTCAGATCTGCTCAATCATAAGTAAGCTTCAACTCTGTTAGTTGAATGCTCAGAACAGAAAGTAGTTTCACAGAATTCTTCTGTGTTGATTTTATTTGACGATATTACTTTTTACACTATTGGCCGCTTAGCACTCCGAATGTGCACTTGCTGTTTCTACAGAAAGTGTGTTTCAGAACTGCTCAATGAAAAGTAATCTTCAACTCTGTTAGTTGAACACACAGAACAGAAAGAACTTTCACAGAATACTTCTGTGTAGTTTTTATTTGATGATATCCCTTTTTCAACTATAGGCCCCTTAGTGCTCCGAATGTCCACTTGCAGTTTCTACAGAAAGAGTGTTTCAGAGCTGCTGAATCTTAAGTAAGCTTCAACTCTGTTAGTTGAATACACAGAACAGAAAGGAGTTACACAGAATGCTTCTGTGCAGTTTTTATTTGAAGATAATACTTTCTGCACTATTGGCCCCTTAGCACTCTGAATGTGCACTTGCAGTTTCTACAGAAAGAGAGATTCAGAACTGCTCAATCAAAAGTAAGCTTCAACTCTGTCAGTTTAATGCACAGAAGAGAAAGATGTTTCACAGAATGATTCTCTGTAGTTTTTATTTGAAGATATTCCTTTTTCCACTATAGGCCCCTTCGCTCTCAGAATGTCCACTTGCAGTTTCCGCAGAAAGAGTGTTTCAGAACTGCAAAATCAAAAGTAAGCTTCAACTTTTTTAGTTGAACGCACAGAACAGAAAGAAGTTTCACAGAATGGTTCTGTGCAGTTTTTATTTGAAGATATATCTTTTTCCCCTTTAGGCCCCTTAGCGCTCCGAATGTTCACTTGCAGTTTCTGCAAAAAGAGTGTTTCAGAACTGCTCAATCAAACGTAATATTCAACTCTGTTAGTTGAATGCAGAGAAGAGAAAGAAGTTTCACAGAATGCCTCTGTGTAGTTTTTATTTGAAGATATTACTTTTTCCACTATAGTTCCCTTGGTGCTCCGAATGTCCACTTGCAGCTTCTACAGAAAGGGTGTCTTAGAACTGCTCAAACAAAAGTAAGGTTCAACTCTGTTAGTTGAATGCACTGAACAGAAAGTTGTTTCACAGAATGATTCTGTGTGGTTTTTATTTGATGATATTCCTTTTTAAACTCTAGGCCCCTTAGCGCTCCGAATGTCCACTTGCAGCTTCTACAGAAAGAGTGTTTCACTGCTGCTGAATCATAAGTAAGCTTCAACTCTGTTAGTTGAATACACAGAAAAGAAAGTCGTTACACAGAATGCTTCTGTGTAGTTTTTATTTGAAGATATTCCTTTCTGCACTATTGGCCCCTTAGCGCTCCAAATGTGCACTTGCAGTTTCTACAGAAAGAGAGATTCAGAACAGCTCAATCAAAAGTAAGCTTCAACTCTGTTAGTTGAATGCACAGAACAGAAAGAAGTGTCACAGAATGATTCTGTGTAGTTTTAATTTGAAAATATTCCTTTTTCCACTATAGTCTCCTTAGCTCTCAGAATGTCCACTTGCAGTTTCCGCAGAAAGAGTGTTTCAGAACTCCTCAATCAAAAGTAAGCTTCAACTCTTTTAGTTGAAAGCACAGAATAGAAAGAAGTTTCACAGAATGGTTCTGTGTAGTTTTTATTTGAAGATATATCTTTTTCCCCTTTAGGCCTTTTAGCGCACCGAATGTCCACTTGCAGTTTCTGTAGAAAGAGTGTTTCAGAACTGCTGAATCAAACGTAAGTTTCAACTCTGTTAGTTAAATGCACAGAACAGAAAGAAGTTTCAGAGAATGCCTCTGTGTAGTTTTTTTTTGAAGATATCCCTTTTTCCACTATAGTTCCCTTGGTGCTCCGAATATCCACTTGCAGTTTCTACAAAAAGAGTGTTTTAGAACTGCTCAATCAAAAGTAAGGTTCAACTCTGTTAGTTGAATGCACTGAACAGAAAGATGTTTCACAGAATGATTCTGTGTAGATTTTATTTGATGATATTCCTTTTTCCTCTATAGGCCCCTTAGCGCTCCGAATGTCCACTTGCAGCTTCTACAGAAAGAGTGTTTCAGTGATGCTGAATCATAAGTAAGCTTCAACTCTGTTAGTTGAATACACAGAAAAGAAAGGAGTTTCACAGAATGCTTCTGTGTAGTTTTTATTTGAAGATATTCCTTTCTGCACTATTGGACCCTTAGCACTCCGAATGTGCACTTGCAGTTTCTACAGAAAGAGAGATTCAGAACTGGTCAATCAAAAGTAAGCTTCAACTCTGTCAGTTGAATGCACAGAACAGAAAGAACTTTCACAGAATGATTCTGTGTAGTTTTTATTTGAAGATATTCCTTTTTCCACAATAGGCCCCTTAGCTCTCAGAATGTCCACTTGCAGTTTCTAAAGAAAGAGTGTTTCAGAACTGCTCAATCAGAAGAAAGGTTAAGCTCTGTTTTTTGAATGCACAGAAGAGAAAGATGTTTTAGAGAATGCTTCTGTGTAGTTTTTATTTGAGGACAGTGCTTTTTCTACTATAGGCCCCTTACCGCTCTGATTGTCCAATTGCAGTTTATACAGAAAGTGTGTTTCAGAACTGGTCAATCAAAAGTAAAATTCAAACCTGTTACTTGAATGCACAGAACACACAGCAGTTTCACAGAATGCTTCTGTGTTTTTTTGTTGGAAGATATTCCTTTTTCCAGTATAGGCAACACAGCTCTCAGGAAGTACATTTGTATTTTCTAAAGAAAGAGTGTTTCAGAAGTGCTCAATCAAAAGTAAGCTTCAACTGTGTTAGTTGAATGCACACAACAGAAAGACGTTTCACAGAATGCTTCTATGTAGTTTTTATTTGAGGATATTTCTTTTTCCAACATAGGCCCCTTGGCGCACCGAATATCCACTTGAAGTTTGTACAGAAACAGTGTTTTAGAACTGCTCAATCAGAAGTAAGCTTCAACTCTGTTAGTTGAACGCACAGAACAGAAAGAAGTTTCACAGAATGATTCTGTGTAGTTTTTATTTGAAGATATTCCTTTTTCCACTATAGGCCCCTTAGCTCTCAGAATGTCCACTTGCAGTTTCAGCAGAAAGAGTGTTTCAGAACTGCTCAATCAAAAGTAAGCTTCAACTCTTTTAGTTGAATGCACAGAACAGAAAGAAGTTTCACAGAATGGTTCTGTGTAGTTTTTATTTGAAGATATGTTTTTTCCCCTTTAGGCCCCTTAGCGCTCCGAATGTCCACTTGCAGTTTCTGCAGAAAGAGTGTTTCAGAACTGCTCAATCAAACTTAAGCTTCAACTCTGTTAGGTGAATGCACAGAACAGAAAGAAGTTTCACAGAATGCTTCTGTGTAGTTTTTATTTGTGGATACTAATTTTTCCACCATAGGCCCCTTAGCGCTACGTATGTCCACTTGCAGTTTCTACAGAAAGAGTGATTCAGAACTGCTCAATCAAAAGTAAGCTTCAACTGTGTTAGTTGAATGCACAGAAGAGAAAGAAGTTTCACAGCATGCTAATGTGTAGTATTTGTTTGAATATATTCCTTTTTCCACTATATGCCCCGGAGCGCTCCGAATGTCCACTTGCAGTTTCTATAGAAAGAGTGTTTCAGAACTGCTCAATCAAAAGTAAGCTTCAACTGTGTTAGTTGAATGCACAGGACAGAAAGGAGTATCACAGCATGCTAATGTGTAGTTTTTCTTTGAATATATATATTTTTCCACAATATGCCCCTGAGCGCTCCGAATGTGCACTTGCAGTTTCTACGGAAAGAGTGTTTCAGAACTGCTCAATCAGAAGAAAGTTTCAACTCTGTTTTTTGAATGCACAGAAGAGAAAGAAGTTTCAGAGAATGCTTCTGTGTAGTTTTTATTTGAGGACAGCGGTTTTTCTACTATAGGCCCCTTACCGCTCTGATTGTCCAATTGCAGTTTATACAGAAAGTGTGTTTCAGAACTGGTCAATCAAAAGTAAGTTTCAAATCTGTTACTTGAATGCACAGAACACAAAGCAGTTTCACAGAATGCTTCTGTGTTGTTTTTGTTTGAAGATATTCCTTTTTCCACTATAGGGAACATAGCTCTCAGGAAGTACAATTGTAGTTTCTAAAGAAAGAGTGTTTCAGAAGTGCTCAATCAAAAGTAAGCTTCAACTGTGTTAGTTGAATGCACACAACAGAAAAAAGTTTCACAGACTGCTTCTATGTAGTTTTTATTTGAGGATATTCCTTTTTCCAACATAGGCCCCTTAGCGCACCGAATATCCACTTGAAGTTTGTACAGAAAGAGTGTTTTAGAACTGCTCAATCAGAAGTAAGCTTCAACTCTGTTAGTTGAATGCACAGAACAGAAAGAAGTTTCACAGAATGCTTCTGTGTAGTTTTTATTTGAGGATATTCTTTTTTCCACTATAGGCCCCTTAGCGATTCGTATGTACATTTGCACTTTGCACAGAAAGAGTGTTTCCGTACTGCTCAATAAAAAGTAATCTTCAACTCTGTTAGTTGAATGCACAGAACAGAAACATGTTTCACAGAATGCTACTGTGTAGTTTTTATTTGAAGATATACCTTTTTCCACCATAGGCCCCTTAGCGCTCTGTAAGTCCACTATCAGTTTCTAAAGAAAGAGTGTTTCAGAATTGCTCAATCAAAAGTAAAGTTCAACACTGTTAGTTGAATGCACAGAACACAAAGTACATTCACAGAATGATTCTGTGTAGTTTTTATTTGAGGATAGTCCTTTTTCTACTATAGGCTCCTTAGCGCTCTGCATGCCCACTTGCAGTTTCTACAGAAAGAGTGTTTCAGAACTGCTGAATCAAAAGTAAGGTTCAACTCTGTTAGGTGAATGCACAGAAGAGAAAGAAGTTTCACAGAATGCTTCTGTGTAGTTTTTATTTGAGGGTATTCCTTTTTCCACTATAGGCCTCTAGGCACTCCGAATGTCCACATGCAGTTTCTACAGAAAGAGTGCTTCAGATCTGCTCAATCATAAGTAAGCTTCAACTCTGTTAGTTGAATGCTCAGAACAGAAAGTAGTTTCACAGAATGCTTCTGTGTTGTTTTTATTTGACGATATTCCTTTTTACACTATTGGCCGCTTAGCACTCCGAATGTGCACTTGCTGTTTCTACAGAAAGTGTGTTTCAGAACTGCTCAATGAAAAGTAATCTTCAACTCTGTTAGTTGAACACACAGAACAGAAAGTACTTTCACAGAATACTTCTGTGTAGTTTTTATTTGATGATATTCCTTTTTCAACTATAGGCCACTTAGTGCTCCGAATGTCCACTTGCAGTTTCTACAGAAAGAGTGTTTCAGAGCTGCTGAATCATAAGTAAGCTTCAACTGTGTTAGTTGAATACACAGAACAGAAAGGAGTTACACAGAATGCTTCTGTGCAGTTTTTATTTGAAGATATTCCTTTCTGCACTATTGGCCCCTTAGCACTCCGAATGTGCACTTGCAGTTTCTACAGAAAGAGAGATTCAGAACTGCTCAATCAAAAGTAAGCTTCAACTCTGTTAGTTTAATGCACAGAAGAGAAAGAAGTTTCACAGAATGATTCTGTGTAGTTTTTATTTGAAGATATTCCTTTTTCCACTATAGGCCCCTTAGCTCTCAGAATGTCCACTTGCAGTTTCCGCAGAAAGAGTGTTTCAGAACTGCAAAATCAAAAGTAAGCTTCAACTTTTTGTTGAACGCACAGAACAGAAAGAAGTTTCACAGAATGGCTCTGTGTAGTTTTTATTTGAAGATATATCTTTTTCCCCTTTAGGCCCCTTAGCGCTCCGAATGTTCACTTGCAGTTTCTGCAGAAAGAGTGTTTCAGAACTGCTCAATCAAACGTAAGATTCAACTCTGTTAGTTGAATGCACAGAAGAGCAAGAAGTTTCACAGAATGCCTCTGTGTAGTTTTTATTTGAAGATATTCCTTTTTCCACTATAGTTCCCTTGGTGCTCCGAATGTCCACTTGCAGTTTCTACAGAAAGAGTGTTTTAGAACTGCTCAATCAAAAGTAATATTCAACTCTGTTAGTTGAAGGCAATGAACAGAAAGATGTTTCACAGAATGATTCTGTGTAGATTTTATTTGATGATATTCCTTTTTCCTCTATAGGCCCCTTAGCGCTCCGAATGTCCACTTGCAGCTTCTACAGAAAGAGTGTTTCACTGCTGCTGAATCATAAGTAAGCTTCAACTCTGTTAGTTGAATACACAGAAAAGAAAGTAGTTTCACAGAATGCTTCTTTGTAGTTTTTCTTTGAAGATATTCCTTTCTGCACTATTGACCCCTTAGCACTCCGAATGTGCACTTGCATTTTCTATGGAAAGAGAGATTCAGAACTGGTCAATCAAAAGTAAGCTTCAACTCTGTTAGTTGAATGCACAGAATGGAAAGTAGTTTCACAGAATGATTCTGTGTAGTTTTTATTTGAAGATATTCCTTTTTCCACTATAGGCCCCTTAGCTCTCCGAATGTCCACTTGCAGTTTCCGCAGAAAGAGTGTTTCAGAACTGCTCAATCAAAAGTAAGCTTCAACTGTGTTAGTTGAATGCACAGAACAGAAAGAAGTTTCACAGAATGGTTCTCTGTAGTTTTTATTTGAAGATATATTTTTCCCCTTTAGGCCCCTTAGCGCTCTGACTATCCACTTGCAGTTTCTGCAGAAAGAGTGTTTGAGAACTGCTGTATGAAACGTAAGCTTCAACTCTGTTATTTGAATGCACAGAAGAGGAAGAAGTTTCACAGAATGTTTCTGTGTAGTTTTTATTTGGGGATACTAAGTTTTCCACCATAGGCCCCTTAGCGCTACGTATGTCCACTTGCAGTTTCTTCAGAAAGAGTGTTTCAGAACTGCTCAATCAAAAGTAAGCTTCAACTGTGTTAGTTGAATGCACAGAACAGAAAGAAGTTTCACAGCATGCTAATGTGTAGTTTTTGTTTGAATATATTCCTTTTTCCACTATTTTCCCCTGAGCGCTCTGAATGTCCACTTGCAGTTTCTACAGAAAGAGTGTTTCAGAACTGCTCAATCAAAAGTAAGCTTCAACTCTGTTAGTTGAATGCACAGAACAGAAAGAAGTTTCACAGCATGCCAATGTGTAGTTTTTATTTGAATATATTCCTTTTTCCACAATATGCCCCTTAGCGCTAGAAATGTGCACTTGCAGTTTCTACAGAAAGAGTGTTTCAGAACTGCTCAATCAGAAGAAATGTTCAACTCTGTTTTTTGAATGCACAGAAGAGAAAGAAGTTTTAGAGAATGCTTCTGTGTAGTTTTTATTTGAGGACAGTGCTTTTTCTACTGTAGGCCCCTTACTGCTCTGATTTTCCAATTGCAGTTTATACAGAAAGTGTGTTTCAGAACTGGTCAATCAAAAGTAAGGTTCAAATCTGTTACTTGAATGCACAGAACACAAAGCAGTTTCACAGAATGCTTCTGTGTTGTTTTTGTTGGAAGATATTCCTTTTTCCACTATAGGCAGCATAGCTCTCAGGAAGTACATTTGTAGTTTCTAAAGAAAGAGTGTTTCTGAAGTGCTCAATCAAAAGTATGCTTCAACTGTGTTAGTTGAATGCACACAACAGAAAGACGTTTCACTGAATGATTCTATGTAGTTTTTATTTGAGGATATTCCTTTTTCCAACATACGCCACTTAGCGCACCGAATATCCACTTGAAGTTTGTACAGAAAGAGAGTTTTAGAACTGCTCCATCAGAAGTAAGCTTCAACTCTGTTAGTTGAACGCACAGAACAGAAAGAAGTTTCACAGAATGATTCTGTGTAGTTTTTATTTGAAGATATTCCTTTTTCCACTGCAGGCCCCTTAGCTCTCAGAATGTCCACTTGCAGTTTCCGCAGAAAGAGTGTTTCAGAACTGCTCAATCAAAAGTAAGCTTCAACTCTTTTAGTTGAATGCACAGAACAGAAAGAAGTTTCACAGAATGGTTCTGTGTAGTTTTTATTTGAAGATATATTTTTTCCCCTTTAGGCCCCTTAGCGCTCCGAATGTCCACTTGCAGTTTCTGCAGAAAGAGTGTTTCAGAACTGCTCAATCAAACGTAAGCTTCAACTCTGTTAGGTGAATGCACAGAACAGAAAGAAGTTTCACAGAATGCTTCTGTGTAGTTTTTATTTGGGGATAATAATTTTTCCACCATAGGCCCCTTAGCGCTACGTATGTCCACTTGCAGTTTCTACAGAAAGAGTGATTCAGAACTGCTCAATCAAAAGTAAGCTTCAACTGTGTTAGTTGAATGCACAGAACAGAAAGAAGTTTCACAGCATGCTAATGTGTAGTATTTGTTTGAATATATTCCTTTTTCCACTATATGCCCCAGAGCGCTCCGAATGTCCACTTGCAGTTTCTGCAGAAAGAGTGTTTCAGAACTGTTCAATCAACAGTAAGCTTCAAGTCTGTTAGTTGAATGCACAGAACAGAAAGAAGTTTCATAGAATGCTTCTGTATACATTTTATTTGAAGATATTACTTCTTGCAATATTGGACCCTTAGCACTCCGAATGTGCACTTGCAATTTCTACAGAAAGAGTGTTTAAGAACTGCTCAATCAAAAGTAAGCTTCAACTCTGTTAGATGAATGCACAGAACAGAAAGTAGTTTCACAGAATGCTTCTGTGTAGTTTTTATTTGAGGATATTCTTTTTTCCACTATAGGCCCCTTAGCGATTCGTATGTACATTTGCACTTTGCACAGAAAGAGTGTTTCAGTACTGCTCAATAAAAAGTAAGCTTCAACTCTGTTAGTTGAATGCAGAGAACAGAAAGATGTTTCACAGAATGCTACTGTGTAGTTTTTATTTGAAGATATACCTTTTTCCACCATAGGCCCCTTAGCGCTCTGTATGTCCAATTTCAGTTTCTAAAGAAAGAGTGTTTCAGAATTGCTCAATCAAAAGTAATGTTCAACACTGTTAGTTGAATGCACAGAACACAAAGTAGTTTCACAGAATGATTCTGTGTAGTTTTTATTTGAGGATAAGCCTTTTTCTTCTATAGGCCCCTTAGCGCTCCGCATGAGCACTTGCAGTTTCTACAGAAAGAGTGTTTCAGAACTGCTGAATCAAAAGTAAGGTTCAACTCTGTTAGGTGAATGCACAGAAGACAAAGAAGTTTCACAGAATGCTTCTGTGTAGTTTTTATTTGAGGTTATTCCTTTTTCCACTATAGGCCTCTTGGCACTCCGAATGTCCACATGCAGTTTCTACGGAAAGAGTGTTTCAGAACTGCTCAGTCAATAGTAAGCTTCAACTCTGTTGTTTGAATGCACAGAACAGAATGATGTTTCACAGAATGCTTCTATGTAGTTTTTATTTGAAGACATTCCTTTTTCCACTATAGGCCCCTTAGGACTCCGAATGTAAACTTGCAGTTTCTACAGAAAGAGTGTTTCAGACCTCCTGAATCAAAAGAAAGTTTCCGCTCTGTTAGTTGAATGCACAGTACAGAAAGAAGTTTCTCAGAATGCTTCTGTGTTGTTTTTATTTGAAGATGTCTTTCTCCACTATAGGGCCCTTAGCGCTATGAATGTCCAATTGCAGTTTCTACAGAAAGAGTGTTTCAGAACTGCTCAGTCAAAACTGAGTTTCAACTCTCTTAGTTGAATGCACAGAAAGAAGAATTTCACAGAATGCTTCTGTGTAGTTTTTATTTGAGGATAATCCTTTTTCCAACATAGGCCCCATAGTGCTCAGAATGTCCACTTGCAGTTTCTAAAGAAAAAGTGTTTCAGAACTGCTCAGTCAAAAGTAAAGTTCAACTCTGTTAGTTGAATGCACAGAACAGAAAGGAGTTTCACAGAATGTTTCTGTGTTGTTTTTATTTGAAGATATTCCTTTTTCCACTGTAGGCCCGTTAGCTCTCAGAATGTACACTTGCAGTTTCTACAGAAAGAGTGTTTCAGAACTGCTCAATCAAAGTAAGCTTCAACTCTGTTAGTTGAATGCACAGAACAGAAAGCAGTTTCCAGAATGCTTCTGTGTAGCTTCTACTTGAATATATATCTTTTTCAACGATAGGCCCCTTAGCGATCCGAATCTTCACTTGAAGACTCTACACAAACAGTGTTTCAGAACTGCTCAATCATAAGTAAGCTTCAAATCTGTTAGTAGAATGCTCAGAACATAAAGAAGTTTCAGAGAATGCCTCTGTGTCGTTTCTATTTGAGGATATTCCATTTTCCACCAGAGGCCCATTAGCGCTGTGAACATCCATTTGCACTTTCTACAGAAAGAGTGTTTTAGAACCGGTCAATCAGAAGTAAGCTTCAACTCTGTTAGTTGAATGCACAGAACAGAAAGCAGTTTCACAGAATGCAACTGTGTAGTTTTTATTTGAGGATATTCCTTTTTCCACTATAGGCCCCTTAGAACTCCGAATGTCCACTTGCGGTTCCTACGGAAAGAGTGTTTCAGAACTGCTCAATCAAAAGTAAGCTTCAACTCTGTTATTTGAATGCACAGAACAGAATGAAGTTTCACAGAATGCTTCTGTGTAGTTTTTATTTGAAGATATTCCTTTTTCCACTATAGGCTCCTTAGCGCTCCGAATGTCCACTTGCAGTTTCTACAGAAAGAGTGCTTCAGAAATGCTCAATGAAAAGTAAGCTTCAACTCTGTTATTTGAATACGGAGAGCAGAAGGTAGATTCACAGAATGCTTCTGTGTTGTTTTTATTTGAAGATATTCCTTTTTCCACTGTAAGCCGCTTTGCTCTCTGAATGTACACTTGCAGTTTCTACAGCAAGAGTGTTTCAGAACTGCTCAATCAAAAGTAAGTTTCAACACTGTTAGTTGAATGCACAGTACAGAAAGAAGTTTCAGAGAATGCTTCTGTGTAGTTTTTATTTGAGGATATTACTTTTTCCACCATAGGACCCTTAGCACTCTGATATCATCGCAGTTTCTAAAAAGAGTGTTTAGAAATAATCAGAATACTTCAATCAAGAATAAGAAAAAAGTTTAAGAATTCTTCTGTGTATTTATATGTGAAATATGCCTTTTTCCACTATATGCCCCTTAGCGCTCTTATGTTCACTTGCAGTTTCCACAGAAAGAGTGTTTAAGAACTGCTCAATCAAAAGCAAATTTCAACTCTGTTAGTTTAATGCACAGAACAGAAAGAAGTTTCACAGAATGCTTCCCTGTAGTTTTTATGTGAAGATAGTCCTTTTTCCACTATAGGCCCCTTAGCGCACCAAATGTCCACTTGCAGTTTCCTCAGAAAGAGTGTTTCAGAACTGCTCAATCAAAACTGAGTTTCATCTCTCTTAGTTGAATGCACAGAACAGAAAGAAGTTTCACAGAATGCATCTGTGTAGTTTTTATTTGAAGATACTCCTTTTTCCACCATAGGCCCCTAGCGCTCCGAATGTCCACTTGCAGTTTCTACAGAAAGAGTGTTTCAGACCTGCTCAATCAAAAGTAAGTTCAACTCTGTAGTGAACAAAAAAAAAGTTTACAATTTTTTTTATTTTTATTGATATTTTTCATAGATACTGAATGTACTTGCAGTTTTACAGAAAGAGTTAAGAAGTCAAAAGTAAGGTTCAACCCTGTTAGTTGAATGCATAGAAGAGAAGAATTTTCACAGAATGCTTCTGTGTAGTTTATTGTGAAGATGGTCCTTTTTCCACTAAAGGCACCTTGGCACTCTGAATGTCTTCTTGCAGTTTCTTCAGAGAGAGTGTTTCAGAACTTCTCAATCAAAAGTTAGCTTCAACTCTGTTAGTTGAATGCACAGAACATAAAGAAGTTTCACAGAATGCTTCTGTGTAGTTTTGGTTTGAAAATATTCCTTTTTCCACTATTGGACCCTTAGCGCTTCGAATGTGCACTTGAAATTTCTACAGAAAGAGTGTTTCAGAACTGCTCAATCAAAAGTGAGTTTCAACACTTTTAGTTGAATACAAAGAACAGAAAGAAGTTTCACAGAATGCTTCTGTGTAGTTTTTATTTGAGGATATTCATTTTTCCACTATAGGCCCTAGCCTTCTATATGTCCAAATGCAGTTTCCACAGAAGGAGTGTTTAAGAACTGCTCAACCAAAAGCAAACTTCAACTCTGCTAGTTTAATTCACAGAACAGAAAGAAGTTTCACAAATGCTTCTGTGTAGTTTTTATTTGAAGATAGTCCTTTTTCCACTATAGGCCCCTTAGCACTCTGATTGTCCACTTGCAGTTTCCTCAGAAAGAGTGTTTCAGAACTGCGCAATCAAAAGTAAACTTCAAATCTGTTAGTTGAATGCACAGAACAGAAAGAAGATTTACAGAATGCTTCTGTGTAATTTTTATTTGTAGATATTCCTTTTTCCACTGTAGTCCCCTAGCTCTCCCAATGTAGACTTCCAGTTTCTACAGCAAGAGTGTTTCAGAACTGCTCAATCAAAAGTCAGGTTCCACTCTGTTAGTTGAATACACAGTACAGAAAGAAGTTTCACAGAATGCTTCTCTGTAGTTTTTAATTGAAGATATCTTTTTCCACTATAGGCCCCTCAGATCTCCCAATGTCCACTTGCAATTTCTACAGAAAGAGTTTGTCAAAACTGCTCAATCAAAAGAAAGGTTCAACTCTGTTAGTTGAATGCACAGAGCAGAAAGAAGATTCACAGAATGCTTCTGTTTTGTTTTTATTTGAGGATATTCCTTTTTCCCCTATAGGCCCCTTACTACTCTGAATGTAAACTTGCAGTTTTTACAGCAAGAGTGTTCCAGAACTGCTCAATCAAAGGTAAGCTTCAACTCTGTTAGTTGAATGCACAGAACTGAAAGTAGTTTTGCAGAATGCTTCTGTGTAGTTTTTATTTGAAGTCATCTTTTTCCAGTATAGGCCCCTTACAACTCCGAATGTCCACTTGCACTTTCTACAGATAGAGTATTTCAGAACTGCACAATCAAAAGGAAATTTCAACACTGTTAGTTGAATGCACAGAACAGAAAGAAGTTTCACAGAATGCTTTGGTGTAGTTTTTATTTGAGGATATTCCTTTTTCCACCATAGGCCCCTTAGCGCTCTGAATGTCCACTTGCGGTTTCTACAGAAAGAGTGTTTCAGAACTGCACAATCAAAAGTAAGGTTCAACTCTTTTAGTTGAATGCACAAAACAGAAATAAATGTCAGAGAATTTTATGTGTAGCTTTTATTTGAAGATATAACTTTTCCCACTATAGGCCCCTTAGCGCTACGATTTTAATCTTGCAGTTTCTATAGAAACAGGGTTTCAGAGCTGCAAAATCAAAAGTAAGCTTCAACTCAGTTACTTGAATGCACAGAACAGAAAGAAGTTACACAGAATCCTGCTATGTAGTTTTTATTTGAAGATATTCCTTTTTGCACTATTGGCCCCTTAGCGCTCTGAATGTGCACTTGCAGTTTCTACAGAATGTGTGTTTCAGAACTGCTCAATCAAAAGTAAGCTTCAACTCTGTTACTTGAATGCACAGAACAGAAAGAAGTTTCACAGAATGCTTCTGTGTAGTTTTTATTTGAAGATATAATTTTTGCACTATTGGCGCCTTAGCGCTCCGAGTGTGCACTTGCAATTCCTACAGAAAGAGGGTTTCAGAACTGCTCAATCAAAAGTAAGGTTCAACTCTGTTAGTTGAATGCACAGAACCGAAAAATGTTTCAGAGAATGCTTCTGTGTAGTTTTTATTTTAGGATATTCCTTTTTCCACCATAGGCCCCTTAGCGCTCTGAATGTCCACTTGCGGTTTCTACAGAAAGAGTGTTTCAGAACTGCTCAATCAATAGTAAGGTTCAACTATGTTTGTTGAATGCACAGAACAGAAAGAAATTTCAGAGAATTCTTCTGTGCAGCTTTTATTTGAAGATATTCCTTTTTCCACTGTAGGCCCCTTAGCGCTACAAATTTAAGCTTGCAATTTCTACAGAAAGACTGTTCCAGAACTGCAAAATCGAAAGTAAGCTTCAACTCTGTTAGTTGAATGCACAGAACAGAAAGAAGTTTCACAGAATGCTTCTGTGTAGTTTTTATTTGAAGATATCCCTTTTTCCACTGTATGCCCCATGGATCTCCGAATGACATCTTGCAGTTTCTACAGATAGAGTGTTTCAGAAATGTTCAATCAAAAGTAAGTTTCAACTCTGTTAGTTGAATGCACAAAACAGAAAGTTGTTTCAGAGAATGCTTCTATGTAGTTTTGAAGATATTCCTTCTGCCACCATAAGCCACTTAGGTCTCTGAATATCCACTGGTGGTTTCTACAGAAAGTGTGCTTCAGAACTGCTCAATCAAAAGTAAGGTTCAACTCTGTTAGTTGAATGCACAGAACAGAAAGAAGTTTCACAGAATGGTTCTGTGTAGTTTGTATTTGGAGATGTACCTTTTTCCACTTTAGGCGCCTTAGCCCTGTGAATGTGCACTTGCAATTTCTACTGAAAGAGGGTTCCAGAATTGCTCAATCAAAAGTAAGCTTCAACTCTGTTAGATGAATGCACAGAACAGAAAGAAGTTTCACAGAATGCTTCTGTGTAGTTTTTATTTGAAGATATCCCTTTTTCCACTACAGGCCCTTTAGCGCAGGGAATGTAAACTTCCAGGTTCTACAGAAAGACTGTGTCAAAACTGCTCAATCAAAAGTAAGCTTCAACTCTGTTAGTTGAAATACAGAACAGACAGATGTTTCACAGAATGCTACCGTGTAATTTTTATTTGAAGATATCACTTTTGCCAGTATAGGACCTCTAGCGGTCGGAATGTCAACTTGCAGTTTCTACAGGAAGAGTGTTTCAGAACTACTCAATCAAAAGTAAGCTTCAAATCTGTTAGTTGAATGCACAGAACAGAAAGAAGTTTCACAGAATGCTTCTGTGTAGTTTTTATTTGAAGATATTCCTTTTTCCACTATAGGACACTTAGCGCTCCGAATCTCCACTTGTAGTTTCTACAGAAAGAGTGTTTCAGAACTACTCTGTCAATAGTAATCTTCAACTCTGTTAGTTGAATGCAAAGAACAGAAATAACTTTCACAGAATGCTTCTGTGTAGTATTTACTTGAAGATATCCTTTTTTCCAATATAGGCCCCTTAGCGCTCGTTATGTCAACATGCAGTTTCTACAGAAAGAGTCTTTCAGAACTGCTCAATCAAAAGTAAGCTTCAACTCTGTTAGTTGAATGCACAGAACAGAAAGAAGTTTCACAGTATGCTTCTGTGTAGTTTTTAATTGAAGATAAACCTTTTTCCACTATAGGCCACTTAGCGCTCTCAATGTCCACTTGCAGTTTCTACAGAAAGAGTGTTTCAGAACTGCTCAATCAAAAGTAAGCTTCAACTCTCTTATTTGAATGCACAGAACAGAAAGAAGTTTCACAGAATGCTTCTGTGTAGTTTTTATTTGAAGATATTTCTTTTTCCACTATAGGCCCCTTGGCGTTCAGAATGTCCAGTTGCAGTTTCTACAGAAAGAGAGTTTCAGAACTGCTCAATCAAAAGTAAGCTTCAACTCTGTTAGTTGAATGCCCAGAACAGAAAGTTGTTTCACAGAATGCTCCTGTGTAGTTTTTATATGGAGATATTACTTTTTGCATAATAGGCCCCTTAGCGCTCCGAATATCCACTTGCAGTTTGCAGAGAAAGGGTGTTTCAGAACTGCTCAATCAAAAGGAAGCTTCAACTCTTTTAGCTGAATGCACAGAACAGAAAAAAGTTTCACAGGATGCTTCTGTGTAGTTTTTATTTGAAGATATCACTTTTTCCACTAAAGGCCCCACAGCGCTCGGAATGTCAACTTGCAGTTTCCACCGAAAGAATGTTTCAGAACTTCTCAATCAAATGTAAGCTTCATCTCTCTTAGCTGAATGGACAGAACAGAAAGAAGTTTCACACAATGCTTCTGTGTAGTTTTTATTTGAAGATATTCCTTTTTCCACTACAGGCCCCTTAGCGCTCCGGATGTCCACTTGCAGTTTCTACAGAAAGAGTGTTTCAGAACTGCTCAATAAAAGTAAGTTTGAACTCTGTTAATTGAATGAACAGAACAGAAAGAAGTTTCACAGAATCCTTCTGTGTGGTTTTTATTTGAAGATATTACTTTTTCCACTATAGGCCCTTTAGCGCTCCGAATGTCCAGTAGCAGTTTCTACAGAAGGAGTGTTTCAGAACTGCTCAATCAAAAGTAGGCCTCAACTCGGCTAGCTGAATCGAAAGAACACAAAGAAGTTTCACAGAATGCTTCCGTGTAGTTTTTATTTGAAGTTATCACTTTTTCCAGTATAGGCCCTTAAGCGCTCGGAATGTCGACTTGCAGTTTCTACAGGAAGAGTGTTTCAGAACTGCTCAATGAAAAGCAAGATTCATCTCTGTTAGTTGAATGCACAGAGAAGAAAGAAGTTTCACAGAATGCTTCTGTGTAGTATTTATTTGAAGATACTCCTTTTTTCACTATTGGCCCCTTAGCGCTCCAACTGTCCAATAACAGTTTCTACAGATAGTGTGTTTCAGAACTGCTCAATCAAAAGAAAGGTTCAACTCTGTTAGTTGAACGGACACAATAGAAAGAAGTTTCACAGAATGCTTCTGTGTAGTTTTTATTTGGAAATATTCCTTTTTCGTCTCTAGGCCCCTTAGCGTTCAGAATGTCCACTTCCAGTTTCTACAGAAAGAGTGTCTCAGAACTTCCCAATCAAAAGCAATCTTCAACTCTGTTGTTTGAATGCACAGAACAGAAAGATGTTTCACAGAATGCTTCTGTGTAGTTTTTATTTGGAGATATTTCTATTTCCACTATAGGCCCCTTAGCTCTGCGAACGTCCACCTGCAGTTTCTAACGAAAGGGTGTTTCAGAACTGCTCAATCAAAAGTAAGCCTCAACTCGGTTAGTTGAATGGCAAGAACACAAGGAAATTTCAGAGAATGCTTCCGTGTAGTTTTTATTTGAATATATTCCTTTTTCCACTATAGGCCCCTTAGCGCTCAGAATGTCCACCTGCCGTTTCTACAGAAAGGGAGTTTCAGAACTTCTCAATCAAAAGTAAGCTGCAACTCTGTTAGTTGAATGCACAGAACAGAAAGAAGATTCACAGAAGGCTTCTGGGTAGTTTTTAATTGAAGATATCCGTTTTTCCCCTATAGGCCCTTTAGAGCTCGGGATGTCAACTTGCAGTTTCTACAGAAAGAGTGTTTCAGAACTGCTCAATCAAAAGAAAGCTTCAACTCTGTTAGTTGAATGCACAGAATGTAAAGAAGTTTCACAGAATGCTTCTGTGTAGTTTTTATTTGAAGGTATCCCTTTTTCCACTATAGGACCTTTATCGCTCCGAATGTCAACATGCAGTTTCTACAGAAAGAGTGTTTCAGAACTGCTCAATCAAAGGCAAGCTTCAACCCTGTTAGTTGAATGGACAGAACAAAAAGTAGTTTCACAGAATGCTTCTGTGCAGTTTTTATTTTAAGATATTCGTCTTTCCACTGTAGGCCCCTTAGCGCTCCGAATGTTCACTTGCAGTTTCTACAGAAAGAGTGTTTCAGAACTGCTCAATCAAAAGTAATCTTCAACACTGTTAGTTGAATGCACAGAACAGAAAGAAGTTTCACAGAATGCTTCTGTGTATTTTTTACTTGAAGATATCCCTTTTTACACTTTAGGCCCTTTAGCACTCGAAATGTCAACTGGCAGTTTCTACAGAAAGAGTGTTTCAGAACTGCTCAATCAAAAGTAAGCTTCAACACTGTTATTTGAATGCACAGAACAGAAAGAAGTTTCACAGAATGCTTCTGTGTAGTTTTTATTTGAAGATATCCCTTTTTCCAATATTTGCCCCTTAGCGCTCCGAATGTCCACTAGCAGTGTCTACAGAAAGAGTGTTTCATAACTGCTCACTCAAAAGTAAGCTTCAACTGTGTTAGTTGAATGCGCAGAACAGAATGAAGTTTCACAGAATGCTTCTGTGTAGTTTTTATGTGGAGATTTTTCTTTTTCCACAATAGGGCCGTTAGCGCTCCGAATATCCACTTGTAGTTTCCACAGAATGTGTTTTAGAACTGCTCAATCAAAAGTCAGCTTCAACTCTGTTAGATGAATGCACAGAACAGAAAGAAGTTTCACAGAATGCTTCTGTGTAGTTTTTATTTGAAGATCTTCCTTTTTACACCATAGGCCAGTTAGCGCTCCAACTCTCCAATGTCAGTTTCTACAGAAGGTGTGTTTCAAAACTGCTCAATCAAAAGAAAGCTTCAACTGTGTTAGTTGAATGGACAGAATAGAAAGAAGTTTCACAGAATGCTTCTGTGTAATTTTTAGTTGGAGATATTCCTTTTTCCACTACAGGCCCCTTAGCGCTCCGAATGTCCACTTGCAGTTTCCACAAAAAGGGTGTTTCAGAACTGCTCAGTCAAAAGTAACCTTCAACTCTGTTACTTGAAAGGTCTGAACAGGAAGAAGTTTCACAGAATGCTTCTGTGTAGTTTTTATTTGAACATATCCCTTTTTCCTCTATAGGCCCTTTACCGCTCGGAATGTCAACTTCCAGTTTCTAGAGAAAGAGTGTTTCAGAACTGGTAAATCAAAATTAATCTTCAACTCTGTTAGTTGAAATGACAGAACAGAAATAAGTTTCACTGAATGCTTCTGTGTAGTTTTTATTTGAAGATATTCCTTTTTCCACTGTAGGCCCCTTAGCGTTTAGAATGTCCACTTGCAGTTTCAACAGAAAGGGTGTTTCAGAACTGCTCAATCAAAAGTGAGCTTCAACTCTGTTACTTGAATGCACAGAACAGAAAGAAGTTTCACAGAATGCTTCTGCGTACTTATTATTTGGAGATAGACATTTCTCCACTATTGGCCCCTTAGCGCTCTGAATATATAATTGCAGTTTCTACAGAAAGGGTGCTTCAGAACTGCACTATCAAAAGGAAGCTTCAACTCTGTTAGTTGAATGGCAGAAGAGAAAGAAGTTCCACAGAATCCTTCTGTCTAGTTTTTATTTGAAGATATCCCTTTTTCCACTACAGGCCGTTTAGCGCTCGGAATGTCAACTTGCATTTTCTACAGAAAGAGTGCTTAAGAACTGCTCAATCAAAAGCAAGCTTCAACTCTGTTAGTTGAATGCACAGAACAGAAAGAAGTTTCACAGAATGCTTCTGTGTAGTTTTTTTTTGAAGATAGTCCATTTTCCGCTATAGGCCCCTTTGCGCTCTGAATGGCCACTTGCGGTTTCTACAGAAAGAGTGTTTCAGAACTGCTCCATCAAATGTAAGGTCCAGCTGTGTTAGTTGAATGCACAGAACAGAAAGAAGCTTCACAGAATGCTTCTGTGTAGTTTTTATTTGAATATATCCCTTTTTCCACTATAGGCCCTTTAGCGCACAGAATGTCAACTTCCATTTTCGACAGAAGGAGTGTTTCAGAGCTGCTCAATCAAAAGTAAGCTTCACCTCTGTTAGTTGAAAGGACAGAACAGAAAGAAGTTTCACTGAATGCTTCTGTGTAGTTTTTATTCGAAGATATTCCTTTTTAAAATATAGGACCCTTAGCGCTCCGTATGTGCACTTGCATTTTGTACAGAAAGAGTATTTCAGAACTGCTCAATCAAAAGTAAGCTTCAACTGTTTTAGTTGAATGCACAGAACAGAAAGGTGTTTCACAGAATGCTTCTGTGTAGTTTTTATTTGGAGATAATTCTTTTACGATTACAGGCTCCTTAGCGCTCGGAATATCCAATTGCAGTTTCTACAGAAAGAGTGTTTCAGAACTGCTCAATCAAATGTAAGCTTCAGCTCTGTTAGTTGAATCCACAGAATAGAAAGAAGTTTCACAGAATGCCTCTGTGTAGTTTTTATTTGAAGATATACCTTTTTCCACTATAGGCCCTTTAGCGCACGGAATGTCAACTTGCAGTTTGTACAGAAAGAGTGTGTCAGAACTGCTCAATCAAAAGCAAGCTTCAACTCTCTTAGTTGAATGGACAGAATAGAAAGGAGTTTCACAGAATGCTTCTGTTTAATTTTTATTTTAAGATAATCCATTTTCCACTCTAGGCCCCGTAGCGCTCCGAATGTCCACTTGCAGTTTCTACAGAAAGAGTGTTTCAGAACTGCTCAATGAAAAGTAAGCTTAAACTCTGTTAGTTGAATGGAAAGAACAGAAAGAAGTTGCACAGAGAGCTTCTCTGTAGTTTTTATTTGAAGATATTCCTTTTCAAACTATAGGCCCCTTAGCGCTCCGTATGTCCACTTGTAGTTTCTAGAAAAAAGTGTTTCAGAACTGCTCAATACAAAGTAAGCGTCAACTCAGTTATTTGAATGGACAGAACAGAAAGAAGTTTCACAGAATGCTTCTGTGTAGTTTTTATTAGGAGATATTCCATTTTCCACTATAGGCTCCTTAGCGCTCGGAATGTCAACTTGCAGTTTCTACAGAAAGAGTGTTTCCGAACTGCCCAATCAAAAGTCAGCTTCAACTCTGTTAGTTGAATGGACAGAACAGAAAGAAGTTTCACAGAATGCTTCTGTGTAGTTTTTATTTGAAGATATTCCTTTATCCACTGTAGGCCCTTAGCGCTCCGAATGTCCAATTGCAGTTTCTACAGAAAGAGTGTCTCAGAACTGCTCAATGAAAACTAAGCTTCGACACTGTTAGTTGAATGCACAGAACAGGAAGAATTTTCACAGAATGCTTCTGTGTAGTTTTTATTTGAAGAAATCCCTTTTTCCTCCATAGGCCGTTTACCGCACAGAATGTCAACTTCCAGTTTCTACAGAAAGAGTGTTTTAGGGCTGCTCAATCAAATGTATGCTTCAACTCTGTTAGTTGAAAGGACAGACAAGAAAGTGGTTTCACTGAATGCTTCTCTGTAGTCTTTATTTGAAGATATTCCTTTTTCCACTATAGGCCCCATTGTGCTCCAAATGTCCACATGCAGTTTCTACAGAAAGAGTGTTTCAGAACTGCTCAATCAAAAGTAAGCTTCAAATCTGTTAGATGAATGCACAGAACAGAAAGAAGTTTCACAGAATGCTTCTGTGAAGTTTTTATTTGAAGATATAACTTTTTACCCTTTAGGCCCTTTAGCGCTCGAAATGTCAACTGGCAGTATCTACAGAAATAGTGGTTCAGACCTGCTCAATCAAAAGTAAGATTCAACACTGTTAGTTGAATGCACAGAACAGAAAGACGTTTCACAGATTGCTTCCGTGTTGTTTTTATTTGAAGATATTCCCTTTTCCACTATAGGCCCTTTAGCGCTACGAATGTCCACTTGCAGTTTCTACAGAAAGAGTGTTTCAGAACTGCTCAATCAAAAGTAAGCTTCAAATCTGTTAGATGAATGCACAGAACTGAAAGGGGTTTCACAGAATGCTTCTGTGTAGTTTTTATTTGAAGATATCCCTTTTTACACTTTAGGCCCTTTAGCGATCAAAATGTCAACTGGCAGTTTCTACAGAAAGATTGTTTCAGAAGTGCTCAATCAAAAGTAAGCTTCAACTCTGTTAGTTGAATGAACAGAACAGAAAGAAGTTTCACAGAATGCTTCTGTGTAGTTTTTATTTGGAGATATTCCTTTTTCCACAATAGGCCCCTTAGCGCTCCGAATGTCCACTTGCAGTTTGTACAGAAAGGGTGTTTCTGAACTGCTCAATCAAAAGTAAGCTTCAACTCTTTTAGTTGAATGCACAGAACAGAAAAATTTTCACAGAATGCCTCTGTGTAGTTTTTATTTGAAGATATCCCTTTTTCCACTATAGGCCCTTTAGCGCACGGTATGTCAACTTGCAGTTTGTACAGAAAGAGTGTTTCAGAACTGCTCAATCAAAAGCAAGCTTCAACTCTCTTAGATAAATGGACAGAAGAGAAAGGAGTTGCACAGAATTCTTCTGTTTAATTTTTATTTTAAGATAATCCTTTTTCCACTGTAGGCCCTGTAGCTCTCCGAATGTCCACTGGCAGTTTCTACAGAAAGAGTTTTTCAGAACTGCACAATCAAAACTAAGCTTCACCTCTGTTAGTTGAATGCACAGAGCTGAAAGTAGTTGCACAGAATGCTTCTGTGTAGTTTTTATTTGAAGGTATCCCTTTTTACACTTTAGGCCCTTTAGCGCTCGAAATGTCAACTTGCAGTTTCTACAGAAAGAGTGTTTCAGAACTGCTCAATCAAAAGTAAGGTTCAACTCTCTTAGTTGAATGGGCAGAAACGAAAGGGGTTTCACAGAATGCTTCTGTGTAGTTTTTATTTGAAGATATTCCTTTTTAAACAATAGGCCCCTTAGCCCTCCATATGTCACCTTGTAGTTCCTACAGAAAGAGTGTTTCAGAACTGCTCAATCAAAAGTCAGCTTCAACTCTGTTAGTTGAATGCACAGAACAGAAGGTAGTTTCACAGAATGCTTCAGTGTAGATTTCATTTGAAGATATACCTTTTTCCACTATAGGCGCTTAGCTCTCTGAATGTCCACTTGCAGTTTCAACACAAAGAGTGTTTCAGAACTGCTCAATCAAAAGTAAGCTTCAACTCTTAGTTGAATGCACAGAACAGAAATAAGTTTCACAGAATGCTTCTGTGTAGTTTTTATTTGAACATATCCCTTTTTCCACTATAGGCCCTTTAGAGCTCGGAATGTCAACTTGCAGTTTCTACAGAAAGAGTGTTTCAGAACTGCTCAATCAAAAGTAAACTTCAACTATTTTAGTTGAATGGACAGAACAGAAAGAAGTTTAAGAGAATGCTTCTGTTTAGTTATTATGTGAAGATATTCCTTTTTAAACTATAGGCCCATTAGCGCTCCGATTGTCCGCATGCAGTTTCTACAGAAAGAGTGTTTCAGAACTCCTCAATCAAAAGTAAGCCTCAACTCGGTTAGTTGAATGGCAAAAATAGAATGAAGTTTCACAGAATGCTTCCGTGTAGTTTTTATTTGAATATATTCCTTTTTCCACTATAGGCCCCTAAGCGTTCAGAATGTCCATTTTCAGTTTCTACAGAAAGAGGGTTTCAGAACTGCTCAATCAAAAGTGTGCTTCAATTCTGTTAGTTGAATGCACAGAACAGAAAGAAGTTTCACAGATTGCTTCTGTGTAGTTTTTATTTGAAGATATTCCTTTTTCCAATGTAGGCCCATCAGCGCTCTGAATGTCCACTTCCACTTTCTACAGAAAGGGTGTTTCAGAACTACTCAATGAAAAGTAAGGTTCAACTCTGTTAGTTGAATGCACAGAACAGAAAGTAGTTTGAGAAAATGCTGCTGTGTAGTTTTTATTTGAAGATATCCCTTTTTTCACTATAGGCCCCTTAGCGGTCGGAATGTCAACTTGCAGTTTCCACAGAAAGACTGTTTCAGAACTGCTTAATTAAATGTAATCTTCAACTCTGTTAGTTGAATGCACAGAAGAGAAAGAAGTTTCGCAGAATGCTTCTGTGTAGTTTTTATTTGGAGATATTTCTTTCTCCACTATAGGACCCTTAGCGCTAGGAATGAGAACTTACAGTTTCTACGGAAAGAGTGTGTCAGAACTGCTCAATCAAAAGAAATCTTCAACTCTATTAGTTGAATGCACAGAAAAGTAAGAAGTTTTACAGAATGCTTCTGTGTAGTTTTTATTTGAAGATATCCCTTTTTCCTCTATAGGCTTCTTAGCGTTCAGAATGTGCACCTGGAGTTTCTACAGAAAGAGTGTTTCAGAACTGCTCTCTCAAAAGTAAGCTTCAACTCTGTTAGTTGACTGCACAGAACAGAAAGAAGTTTCACAGAATGCTTCTGTGTAGTTTTTATTTGAAGATATTTCTTTTTCCAATACAGGCCCTTTAGGGCTAGGAATGTCAACTTGCAGTTTCTACAGAAAGAGTGTTTCAGAACTCCTCAATGAAAAGTCATCTTCAACCCTGTCAGTTGAATGCACAGAACAGAAAGAACTTTCACAGAATGCTTCTGTGTAGTTTTTATTCGAAGATATCCTTTTTCCTCTATAGGGGCCTTAGCGTTCAGAATGTCCACTTGCAGTTTCTACAGAAAGAGTGTTCGAGAACTGCTCAATCAAAACTAAGCTTCAACTCTGTTAGTTGAATGCACAGAACAGAAAGTAGTTGCACAGAATGCTTCTGTGTAGTTTTTATACGGAGAGATTCCTTTTTCCGCTATAGGCCCCTTAGCGCTCGGAATGTCCACTTGCATTTTCTACAGAAAGGGTGTTTCAGAACTGCTCAATCAAAAGTAAACTTCAACTCTGTTAGTTAAATTCACAGAACAGAAAGAACTTTCACAGACTGCTTCTGTGTGGCTTTTCTTTGAAGATATGTGTTTTTCCTCTAAAGGCCCCTTAGCGTTCAGAATGTCCACTTGCAGTTTGTACAGAAAGTGTGTTTCAGAGCTGCTCAATCAAACGTAAGCTTCAACACTGTTAGTTGTATGTACAGAAAAGAAAGATGTTTCACAGAATGCTTCTGTGTAGTTTTGATTTGTAGATATACCTTTTCCACTGTTGACCCCTTAGCACTTGGATTGTCCACTTGCAGCTTCTACAAAAAGAGTGTTTGAGAACTGCTCAATCAAAAGCAAGCATCAACTCTGTTAGTTGAATGCACGGAACAGAAAGAAGTTTCACAGAATTCTTCTGTGTAGTTTTTATTTGAAGATATCCCTTTTTTCTCTATAGGCCCCTTAGCGTTCAGAATGTGCACTTGGGGTTTCTACAGAAAGAGTGTTTCAGAACTGCTCTATAGAAAGTAAGCTTCAAGTCTGTTAGTTGAAAGCAGAGAACAGAAAGAAGTTTCACAGAATGCTTCTGTGTAGTTTTTGTTTGAAGATATCCCATATTACACTATAGGCCCTTTAGCGCTAGGAATGTCAACTTGCAGTTCCTACACAAAGAGTGTTTCAGAACTGGTCAATCAAAAGTAAGCTTCAACTCTGTTAGTTGAATGGACGGAACAGAAAGTAGTTTCACAGAATGCTTATGTGTAGTTTTTATTTGAAGATATTTATTTTACCAATAAAGGCCCCTTAGCGCTCCGAATGTCCACTTGCACTTTCCACAGAAAAAGTGTTTCAGAACTGCTCAATCAAAAGTATGCTTCAACTCTGTTACTTGAATGAACAGAACAGTATGAAGTTTCACAGAATGCCTCTGTGTAGTTTTTATTTGAAGATATTCCTTCTTCAACTATAGGGCATTTAGCGCTCGAAATGTCAAATTGTAGTTTCTACAGAGAGTGTATTTCAGAACTCTTCTATCAAAAGTCATCTTCAACTCTGTTAGTGGAATGGACAAAACAGATAGAAGTGTCACGAAATGCTTCTGTGTAGTTTTTATTCGAAGATATTCCTTTTTCCAGTATAGGCCCCTTAGTGTTCAGTATGTCCACTTGCAATTTCTACAGAAAGACTGTTTCAGAACTGCTCAATCAAAACTAAGCTTCAACTCTGTTAGTTGAATGCACAGAACAGAAAGAAGTTTCACAGAATGCTTTTGTGTAGTTTTTATTTGGAGATATTTCTTTTTCCACTATAGGGACTTTAGCGCTTAGAATGTCCACTAGCAGTTTCTACAGAAAGGGTGTTTCAGAACTGCTAAATCAAAAGTAAGCTTCAACACTGTTAGTTGAATGCAGAGAACAGAAATAAGTTTCACAGAATGCTTTTGTGTAGTTTTTATTTGGAGATATTTCTTTTTCCACTATAGGGACTTTAGCGCTTAGAATGTCCACTAGCAGTTTCTACAGAAAGGGTGTTTCAGAACTGCTAAATCAAAAGTAAGCTTCAACACTGTTAGTTGAATGCACAGAACAGAAAGAAGTTTCACAGAATGCTTCTGTGTAGTTTTTATTTGAAGATATTCATTTTTCCACTGTAGGCCCTTTAGCGCTCAAAATGTCAACCTGTAGTTTCTACAGAAAGAGAGTTTCAGAACTGTGCAATGAAAAGTAAGCTTCAATTCGCTGAGTTGAATGGACAGAACAGCAAGAAGTTTCACAAAATGCTACTGTGTAGTTTTTATTTGAAGATATTCCTTTTTCCACTATAGGCCCCTTAGCGTTCAGAATGTCCACTTGCAGTTTCTACAGAAAGAATGTTTCAGAACTGCTCAATGAAAAGTAAGTTTCAACTGTGTTAGTAGAAAGGATAGATCAAAAAGATGTTTCACTGAATGGTTCTGTGTAGTTTTTATTTGAACATAAATCTTTTTCCACTATAGGCCCCTCAGCCTTCCGAATGTCCACTTGCAGTTTCTACAGAAGGAGTGTTTCAGAACTGCTCAATCAAAAGTAAGCTTCAACTCTGTTAGTTGAATGCACAGAACAGGAAGAAGTTTCACAGAATGCTTCTGTGTAGTTCTTATTTGGTGATATTCCTTTTTCCACTGTAGGCCCTTTAGCGCTCCGAATGTCCACTTGCATTTACTACAGAAAGGGTGTTTCAGAACTGCTCAATCAAGAGTAAGCTTCAAATCTGTTAGTGGAATGCACAGAACAGAAAGAAGTTTCACAGAATGCTTCTGTGTAGTTTTTATTTGAAGATATTCCTTTTTCCACTATAGGCCCCTCAGCGCTCTGAATGTCCACTTCCACTTTCTACACGAAGAATGTTTCAGAACTGCTCAATCAAAAGTAAGCTTCAACTCTGTTACTTGAATGCACAGAACAGAAAGAAGTTTCACAAAATGCTTCTGTGTAGTTTGTATTTGAAGATATTCATTTTTCCCCTATAGGCCCATTAACGCACAGAGTGTCCACTTCCAGTTTCTACAGAAAGAGTGTCTCAGAACTACTCAATAAAAAGCAAGCTTCAACTCTGTGAGTTGATCGCACGGAACAGAAAGAAGTTTCACAGAACGCTTCTGTGTAGTTTTTATTTGAAGACATCCCTTATTCCTCTACAGGCCCCTTTGCTCTCAGAATGTGCACTTGGAGTTTCTACAGTAAGAGTGTTTCAGAACTGCTCAATCAAAAGTAAGCTTCAACTCTGTTAGTTGAATGCACAGAACAATAAGATGTTTCACAGAATGCTTCTGTGTAGTTTTTATTTGGAGATATTACTTTCTCCACTATAGGACCCTTAGCGCTCGGAATGACAAATTCCAGTTTCTACAAAAAGAGTGTTTCAGAACTGCTCAATCAAAAGGAAGTTTCAACACTGTTAGTTGAATGCACAGAACAGAAAGTAGTTTACACAATGCTTCTGTGTAGTTTTTATTTGAAGATATTCCTTCTTCCACTATAGGCCCCTTAGCTTTCAGAATCTCCACTTGCAGTTTCTACAGAAAGAGTGTTTCAGAACTGCTCAATCAAAAGTAGGTTTCAACACTGTTAGTTGAAAGGATAGAACAGAAAGAAGTTTCACAGAATGGTTCTGTGTAGTTTTTATCTGAACATACTCCTTTTTCCACTGTAGGCCCCTCAGCGCTCCGAATCTCCACTTGCAGTTTCTACAGAAAGAGTGTTTCAGAACTACTCAATCAAAAGTACGCTTCAACTCTCTTAGTTGAATGCACAGAACAGAAAGAAGTTTCACAGAATGCTTCTGTGTAGTTTTTATTCGTGGATATTTCTTCTTTCTCTACAGGCCCCTTAGTGCTCCGAATGTCCACTTGCAGTTTCTACAGAAAGGGTGTGTCAGAACTGCTCAATCAAAAGTAAGCTTCAAGTCTGTTAGTTGAAAGGACAGAAGAGAAAGGTGTTTCACAGAATGCTTCTGTGTAGTTTTGATTTGAAGATATTCCTTTTTCCACTATAGGCCCCTTAGCACTCAGAATGTCCTCCTGCAGTTTGTACAGAAAGAGTGTTTCAGAACTGCTCAATCAAAAGTATGCTTCAACTCTGTTCATTGAATGCACAGAACAGAAAGTAGTTTTACAGAATTCTTCTGTGTAGTTTTTGTTTGAAGATATTCCTTTTTCCACTGTAGGCCCCTTAGCGTTCAAAATGTCCACTTGCAGTTACTACAGAAATAGTGCTTCAGAACTGCTCAATCAAAAGTAAGCTTCAAGTCTGTTAGGTGAATGCACAGAACAGAAAGAAGTTTCACAGAATGCTTCTGTGTAGTTTTTATTTGAAGATATCCCATATTCCACAGTAGGCCCTTTAGCGCTAGGAATGTCAACTTGCAGTTTCTACAGAAAGAGTTTTTCAGCACTGCTCAATCAAAGGTAAGCTTCAACCCTGTTAGTTGAATGCACAGAACACAAAGAAGTTTCACAGAATGCTTCTGTGCAGTTTTTATTTGAAGATATACCTTTTTCCACTACAGGCCCTTAGCGCTCGGAATGTCCACTTGCAGTTTCCACAGAAAGAGTGTTTCAGAACTGCTCAATCAAACGTATGCTTCAACTCTGTTACTTGAATGCTCAGAACAGTAAGAAGTTTCACAGAATGCTTCTGTGTAGTTTTTATTTGAAGATATTCCTTTTTCCACTACAGGGCCTTTAGCGCTCGAAATGTCAACTTGTAGTTTCTACAGAGAGAGTATCTCAGAACTCCTCTATCAAAAGCCATCTTCAACCCCGATAGTTGAATGGACAGAACAGAAAGAAGTTTCACAGAATGCTTCTGTGTAGTTTTTATTCGAACATATTCCTTTTTCCACTATACGAATTTTAGTGTTCAGAATATCCACTGGCAGTTTCTACAGAAAGAGTGTTTCAGAACTGCTCAATCAAAACTAAGCTTCAATTCTTTTAGTTGAATGCACAGAACAGAAAGAAGTTTCACAGAATGCTTCTGTGTAGTTTTTTATGGTAGTATCCCTTTTTCCAATATAGGGCCCTTAGCGATTAGATTTTCAACTTTCAGTTTCTAAAGAAAGGGTGTTTTAGAACTGCTCAATCAAAAGTAAGCTTCAACACTGTTAGTTGAAGGCACAGAACACAAAGATGTTTCACAGAATGTTTCTGTGTAGTTTTTATTTGAAGATATCACTTTATCCACTTTAGGCCCCTTAACGTTCAGAATGTCCACTTGCAGTTTCTACAGAAAGAGTGTTTCAGAACTGCTCAATCAAAAGTATGCTTCAACTCTGTTATTTGAATGCACAGAACAGAAAGAAGATTCACAGAATGCTGCTGTGTAGTATTTATTTGAAGATAACACTTTTTCCACTATTGTCCCCTTAGCGCTTCGAATGTCTACTTGCAGTTTCTACAGAAAGAGTGTTGCAGAACTGCTCAATCAAATGTAATCTTCAACTCTGTTAGTTGAATGCACAGAACAGAAAATAGCTTCAGAGAATGCTTCCGTGTAGTTTTTATTTCGAGATATTCCTTTTTCCACAATAGTTCCCTTAGCGATCAGAATATCCACTTGCAGTTTCTACAGAAATGGTGTTTCAGAACTGCTCAATCAAAAGTAAGCATCAACTCTGTTAGTTGAATGCATAGAATGGAAAGTAGTTTCCCAGAATGCTTCTGTGTAGTTTTTATTTGAAGATATCCCTTTTTCCACTGTAGGCCCTTTAGCGCTCGAAATGTCAACTTGCAGTTTCTACAGAAAGAGTGTTTCAGAACTGCGCAATGAAAATAATCTTCAATTCGATGAGTTGAATGGACAGAACAGCAAGAATTTCACAGAATGCTTCTGTGTAGTTTTTATTTGAAGATATTACTTTTTCCACTATAGGCCCCTTAGTGCTCAGAATGTCCACTTGCAGTTTCCACAGAAAGAGAGTTTCAGAACTGCTCAAACAAAAGTAAGCTTCACATCTGTTAGTTGAATGCACACAACAGAAAAAAGTTTCACAGAATTCTTCTGTGTAGTTTTTCTTTGAAGATATGGTTTTTCCTCCAAAGGCCCCTTAGCGTTCAGAATGTCCACTTGCAATGTCTACAGAAAGAGTGTATCAGAAATGCTCAATCAAATGTAAGCTTGTACTCGGTTAGTTGAATGTACAGAACAGAAAGAAGTTTCACAGAATGCTTCTGTGTAGTTTTTATTTGAAGATATATCTTTTTCCACTATTGGCCCCTTCCCACTTGGAATGTCCACTTGCAGCTTCTACAAAAGGAGTGTTTCAGAACTGCTCAATCAAAAGCAAGCTTCAACTCTGTTACTTGAATGCACAGAACAGAAAGAAGTTTCACAGAATGCTTCTGTGTAGTTTTTATTTGGAGATATTCCTTTCTCCACTATAGGACCCTTAGCGCTCGGAATGACAACTTCCAGTTTCTACAAAAAGAGTGTTTGAGAACTGCTCAATCAAAAGGAAGTGTCAACTCTGTTAGTTGAATGCACAGAACAGAAAGAAGTTTACACAATGCTTCTGTGTAGTTTTTATTTGACGATATTCCTTCTTCCACTATAGGCCCCTTAGCATTCAGAATCTCCACTTGCAGTTTCTACAGAAAGAGTGTTTCAGAACTGCTCAATCAAAAGTAGGTTTCAACACTGTTAGTTGAAAGGATAGAACAGAAAGAGGTTTCACAGAATGGTTCTGTGTAGTTTTTATCTGAACATACTCCTTTTTTCCACTATAGGCCGCTCAGCGCTCCGAATCTCCACTTGCAGTTTCTACAGAAAGAGTGTTTCAGAACTACTCAATCAAAAGCACGCTTCAACTCTCTTAGTTGAATGCACAGAACAGAAAGAAGTTTCACAGAATGCTTCTGTGTAGTTTTTATTCGTGGATATTTCTTTTTCCTCTACAGGCCCCTTAGTGCTCCGAATGTCCACTTGCAGTTTCTACAGAAAGGGTGTGTCAGAACTGCTCAATCAAATGTAAGCTTCAACACTGTTAGTTGAAAGGACAGAAGAGAAAGAAGTTTCACAGAATGCTTCTGTGTAGTTTTGATTTGAAGATATTCCTTTTTCCACTATAGGCCCCTTAGCACTCAGAATGTCCTCCTTCAGTTTGTACAGAAAGAGTGTTTCAGATCTGCTGAATCAAAAGTATGCTTCAACTCTGTTCATTGAATGCACAGAACAGAAAGTAGTTTTACAGAATTCTTCTGTGTAGTTTTTGTTTGAAGATATTCCTTTTTCCACTATAGGCCCCTTAGTGTTCAGAATGTCCACTTGCAGTTCCTACAGAAAGAGTGTTTCAGAACTGCTCAATCAAAAGTAAGCTTCAAGTCTGTTAGGTGAATGCACAGAACAGAAAGAAGTTTCACAGAATGCTTCTGTGTAGTTTTTATTTGAAGATATCCCTTATTCCACAGTAGGCCCTATAGCGCTAGGAATGTCAACTTGCAGTTTCTACAGAAAGAGTGTTTCAGCACTGCTCAATCAAAAGTAATCTTCAACCCTGTTAGTTGAATGCACAGAACACAAAGAAGTTTCACAGAATGCTTCTGTGTAGTTTTTATTTGAAGATATTCTTTTTTCCACTCTAGGCCCCTTAGCGCTCCGAATGTCCACTTGCAGTTTCCACAGAAAGAGTGTTTCAGAACTCCTCAATCAAACGCATGCTTCAACTATGTTAGTTGAATGCACAGAACAGAAAGAAGTTTCACAGAATGCTTCTGTGTAGTTTTTTATGGTATTATCCCTTTTTCCACTATAGGGCCCTTAGCGATTCTATTGTCCACTTGCAGTTTCTAAAGAAAGGGTGTTTTAGAACTGCTCAATCAAAAGTAAGCTTCAACCCTGTTAGTTGAAGGCACAGAACAGAAAGATGTTTCACAGAATGCTTCTGTGTAGTTTTTATTTGAAGATATCACTTTATCCACTGTAGGCCCCTTAACGTTCAGAATGTCCCCTTGCTGTTTCTACAGAAAGAGTGTTTCAGAACTGCTCAATCAAAAGTATGCTTCAACTCTGTTATTTGAATGCACAGAACAGAAAGAAGATTCACAGAATGCTGCTGTGTAGTTTTTATTTGAAGATAACTCTTTTTCCACTATTTTCCCCTTAGCGCTTCGAATGTCTACTTGCAGTTTCTACAGAAAGAGTGTTGCAGAATTGCTCAATCAAATGTAAGCTTCAACTCTGTTAGTTGAATGCACAGAACAGAAAGTAGCTTCAGAGAATGCTTCCGTGTAGTTTTTATTTCGAGATATTCCTTTTTCCACAATAGGTCCTCAGCGCTCTGAATATCCACTTGCAGTTTCTACAGAAAGGGTGTTTCAGAACTGCTCAATCAAAAGTAAGCATAAACTCTGTTAGTTGAATGCATAGAAGGAAAGAAGTTTCACAGAATGCTTCTGTGTAGTTTTTATTTGAAGATATCCCTTTTTCCACTGTAGGCCCTTTAGCGCTCGAAATGTCAACTTGCAGTTTCTACAGAAAGAGTGTTTCAGAACTGCGCAATGAAAAGTAATCTTCAATTCGATGAGTTGAATGGACAGAACAGCAAGAAGTTTCACAGAATGCTTCTGTGTAGTTTTTATTTGAAGATATTCCTTTTTCCACTATAGGCCCCTTAGTGCTCAGAATGTCCACTTGCAGTTCCACAGAAAGAGAGTTTCAGAACTGCTCAAACAAAAGTAAGCTTCAAATCTGTTAGTTGAATGCACACAACAGAAAAAACTTTCACAGAATTCTTCTGTGTAGTTTTTCTTTGAAGGTATGTGTTTTTCCTCCAAAGGCCCCTTAACGTTCAGAATGTCCACTTGCAATGTCTACAGAAAGAGTGTATCAGAACTGCTCAATCAAAAGTAAGCTTGTAGTCGGTTAGTTGAATGTACAGAACAGAAAGAAGTTTCACAGAATGCTTCTGTGTAGTTTTTATTTGAAGATATATCTTTTTCCACTATTGGCCCATTCGCACATGGAATGTCCACTTTCAGCTTCTACAAAAGGAGTGTTTCAGAACTGCTCAATCAAAAGCCAGCTTCAACTCTGTTACTTGAATGCACAGAACAGAAAGAAGTTTCACAGAATGCTTCTGTGTAGTTTTTATTTGAAGATATTCCTCTTTCCACTATAGGTCCTTTAGTGCTCGAAATGTCAACTTGTAGTTTCTACAGAGAGAGTATTTCAGAACTCCTCTATCAAAAGTCATCTTCAACTCAGTTGAATGGACAGATCAGAAAAAAGTTTCACAGAATAATTCTGTGTAGTTTTTATTCGAAGATATTCCTTTTTCCACTATGGGCCCCTTAGTGTTCAGAATGTTCACTGGCATTTTCTACAGAAAGAGTGTTTCAGAACTGCTCAATCAAAAGTAAGCTTCAACTCTGTTAGCTGAATTCACAGAACAGAAAGAAGTTTCACAAAATGCTTCTGTGTAGATTTTATTTGAAGATATCCCTTTTTCCACAATAGTCCCCGTATCTTTCAGAATGTCCACTTGCAGTTCCTACAGAAAGAGTGTTTCAGAACTGCTCAATCAAAAGTAGTCTTCAACTCTGTTAGATGAATGCACAGAACAGAAAGAAGTTTCACAGAATACTTCTGTGTTGTTTTTATTTGAAGATATTCTTTTTCCACTATAGGCCCCTTAGCGCTCTTAATATCCACTTCCACTTTGTACAGAAAGAAGGTTTCAGAACTATTCAATCAAAAGTAAACTTCAACTCTGTTTGTTGAATGCACAGAACAGAAACAAGTTTGACAAAATTCTTCTGTGTAGTATATATTGGAAGATATCCCTTTTTCCACTATAGGCCCCTTAGCGCTCGGAATATCCACTTGCATTTTCTACAGAGAGACTGTATTAGAACTGCTCAATCAATAGTAAGCTTCAACCCTGTTAGTTGATTGCACAGAACAGAAAGAAGATTCACAAAATGCTTCTGTGTAGTTTTTATTTGAAGATATTCCTTTTTCCACTATAGGCCCTTTTGTGTTCAGAATGTCCACTTGCAGTTTCTACAGAAAGAGAGTTTCAGAACTGCTCAATCAAAACTAAGCTTCAACTCTGTTCGTTGAATGCAGAGAACAGAAATAAGATTCACAGAATGCTTCTGTGTAGTTTTTATTCGGAGATATTTCTTTTTCCACTATAGGCCATTTAGCACTCTGAATGTCCACTTGCAGTTTCTACAGAAAGGCTGTTTCAGAACTGCTCTATCAAAACTAAGCTTCAACTCTGTTAGTTGAATGTACAGAACAGAAATAAGATTCACAGAATGCTTCTGTGTAGTTTTTATTCAAAGATAAACCTTTTTCCACTATTGGCCCCTTAGTGCTTCGAATGTCCACTTGCAGTTTCTACAGAAAGAGTGTTTCAGATCTGCTCAATCAAAAGTAAGCTTCAACTCTGTTAGTTGAAAGGACAGAACTGAACGAAGTTTTACAGGATGGTTCTGTGTAATTTTTATTTGAACATAAACCTTTTTCCACTATAGGCCCCACAGCGCTCCAATGTCCACATGCAGTTTCTACAGAAAGAGTGTTTCAGAACTGCTCAATCAAAACTAAGCTTCAACTCTGTTACTTGAATGCAGAGAAGAGAATGAAGTTTCACAGAATGCTTCTGTGTAGTTTTACTTTGAAGATATGGGTTTTTCCTCTAAAGGCCACTTAGCGTTAGAATGTCCACTTACAGTTTCTACAAAAAGAGTGTTTCAGAGCTGCTCAATCAAATGTAAGCTTCAACTCTGTTAGTTGAATGCAAGGAACAGAAAGCATTTTCACAGAACGCTTCTGTGTACTTTTTATTTGAAGATATCCCTTTTTCCTCTATAGGCCACTTAGTATTCAGAATGTGCACTTGGAGTTTCTACAGAAAGAGTGTTTCAGAACTGCTCTATTGAAAGTAAGCTTCAAGTCTGTTAGTTGAAAGCACAGAACAGAAAGAAGTTTCACAGAATGCTTCTGTGTAGTTTTTATTTGAAGATATCCCTTATTTCACAATAGGCCCTTTAGCGCTAGGAATGTCAACTTGCAGTTTCTACAGAAAGAGTGTTTCAGAACTGCTCAATCAAAAGTAAGCTTCAACTCTGTTAGTTGAGTGCACAGAACACAAAGAAGTTTCAGAGAATGCTTCTGTGTAGTTTTTATTTGAAGATATCCCTTTTTCCACTATTGGCCCCTTAGGGCTTCGAATGTCCACTTGCAGTTTATATAGAAGGAGTGTTGCAGAACTGCTCAATCAAAAGTATGCTTCAAATCTGTTAGTTGAATGCATAGAACAGAAAGAAGTTTCACAGAATGCTTCTTTGTAGTTTTTATTTGAAGATATCCCTCTTTCCATGTAGGCCATTTAGCGCTCGAAATGTCAACTTGCAGTTTCTACAGAAAGAGTGTTTCAGAACTGCGCAATGAAAAGTAAGCTTCAATTCGATGAGTTGAATGGACAGAACAGAAAGAAGTTTCACAAAATGCTTCTGTGTAGTTTTATTTGAGGATATTCCTTTTTCCACTGTAGGACCCTTAGCCTTCAGAATCTCCACTTGCAGTTTCTACAAAAAGAGTGTTTCAGAACTGGTCAATCAAAAGTAAGCTTCAACACTGTTAGTTGAATGCACAGAAGAGAAAGAGGTTTCACAGATTGCTTCTGTGTAGTTTTTATTTGAAGATAGTCTTTTTCCAATGTAGGCCCCTCAGCGCTCTGAATGTCCACTTCCAATTTGTACAGAAAGAGTGTTTCAGAACTACTCAATCAAAAGTAAGCTTCAAATCTGTTAGTTGAATGCACAGAATAGAAAGAAGTTTGACAAAATGCTTCTGTGATTTTTTATTTGAAGATAACCCTTTTTCCACTATACGCCCATTAGCTTTCAGAATGTCCTCTTGCAGTTTCTACAGAAAGAGTGTTTCAGAACTGCTCAATCAAAAGTAAGCTTCAACTCTGTTAGTTGAATGCACAGAACTGAAAGAAGTTTCACAAAATGCTTCTGTGTAGTTTTTATTTGAAGATATCCCTTTTTCCACTATAGGCCCCTTAGCGCTCTTAATATCCACTTCCACTTTGTACAGAAAGAAGGTTTCAGAACTATTCAATCAAAAGTAAACTTCAACTCTGTTTGTTGAATGCACAGAACAGAAACAAGTTTGACAAAATTCTTCTGTGTAGTATATATTGGAAGATATCCCTTTTTCCATTATAGGCCCCTTAGCGCTCGGAATATCCACTTGCAGTTTCTACAGAGAGACTGTATTAGAACTGCTCAATCAATAGTAAGCTTCAACCCTGTTAGTTGATTGCACAGAACAGAAAGAAGATTCACAAAATGCTTCTGTGTAGTTTTTATTTGAAGATATTCCTTTTTCCACTATAGGCCCTTTTGTGTTCAGAATGTCCACTTGCAGTTTCTACAGAAAGAGAGTTTCAGAACTGTTCAATCAAAACTAAGCTTCAACACTGTTCGTTGAATGCAGAGAACAGAAATAAGATTCACAGAATGCTTCTGTGTAGTTTTTATTCGGAGATATTTCTTTTTCCACTATAGGCCATTTAGCACTCTGAATGTCCACTTGCAGTTTCTACAGAAAGGCTGTTTCAGAACTGCTCTATCAAAACTAAGCTTCAACTCTGTTAGTTGAATGTACAGAACAGAAATAAGATTCACAGAATGCTTCTGTGTAGTTTTTATTCGAAGATAAACCTTTTTCCACTATTGGCCCCTTAGTGCTTCGAATGTCCACTTGCAGTTTCTACAGAAAGAGTGTTTCAGATCTGCTCAATCAAAAGTAAGCTTCAACTCTGTTAGTTGAAAGGACAGAACTGAACGAAGTTTTACAGGATGGTTCTGTGTAATTTTTATTTGAACATAAACCTTTTTCCACTATAGGCCCCACAGCGCTCCAAATGTCCACATGCAGTTTCTACAGAAAGAGTGTTTCAGAACTGCTCAATCAAAACTAAGCTTCAACTCTGTTACTTGAATGCAGAGAAGAGAATGAAGTTTCACAGAATGCTTCTGTGTAGTTTTACTTTGAAGATATGGGTTTTTCCTCTAAAGGCCACTTAGCGTTCAGAATGTCCACTTACAGTTTCTACAAAAAGAGTGTTTCAGAGCTGCTCAATCAAATGTAAGCTTCAACTCTGTTAGTTGAATGCAAGGAACAGAAAGTATTTTCACAGAACGCTTCTGTGTACTTTTTATTTGAAGATATCCCTTTTCCTCTATAGGCCACTTAGTATTCAGAATGTGCACTTGGAGTTTCTACAGAAAGAGTGTTTCAGAACTGCTCTATTGAAAGTAAGCTTCAAGTCTGTTAGTTGAAAGCACAGAACAGAAAGAAGTTTCACAGAATGCTTCTGTGTAGTTTTTATTTGAAGATATCCCTTATTTCACAATAGGCCCTTTAGCGCTAGGAATGTCAAATTGCAGTTTCTACAGAAAGAGTGTTTCAGAACTGCTCATCAAAGTGTCAAATTGAGTCACAGAACAAAGAAGTTTCAGAATGCTTCTGTTAGTTATTTGAGTTATGCACAGAACACATAAGAAGTGTTTCAGAGAATGCTTCTGGTGTAGTTTTTTATTATTTGAAGATATCCACTTTTTTCCCACCTATTGGCCCCTTAGGGCTTCGAATGTCCCACTTGCAGTTTTATATAGAAGGAGTGTTGCAGAACTGCTCAATCAAAAGTATGCTTCAACACGGTTAGTTGAATGCATAGAACAGAAAGAAGTTTCACAGAATGCTTCTTTGTAGTTTTTATTTGAAGATATCCCTCTTTCCAATGTAGGCCATTTAGCGCTCGAAATGTCAACTTGCAGTTTCTACAGAAAGAGTGTTTCAGAACTGCGCAATGAAAAGTAAGCTTCAATTCGATGAGTTGAATGGACAGAACAGAAAGAAGTTTCACAAAATGCTTCTGTGTAGTTTTATTTGAGGATATTCCTTTTTCCACTGTAGGACCCTTAGCCTTCAGAATCTCCACTTGCAGTTTCTACAAAAAGAGTGTTTCAGAACTGGTCAATCAAAAGTAAGCTTCAACACTGTTAGTTGAATGCACAGAAGAGAAAGAGGTTTCACAGATTGCTTCTGTGTAGTTTTTATTTGAAGATAGTTCTTTTTCCAATGTAGGCCCCTCAGCGCTCTGAATGTCCACTTCCAATTTGTACAGAAAGAGTGTTTCAGAACTACTCAATCAAAAGTAAGCTTCAAATCTGTTAGTTGAATGCACAGAATAGAAAGAAGTTTGACAAAATGCTTCTGTGATTTTTTATTTGAAGATAACCCTTTTTCCACTATACGCCCATTAGCTTTCAGAATGTCCTCTTGCAGTTTCTACAGAAAGAGTGTTTCAGAACTGCTCAATCAAAAGTAAGCTTCAACTCTGTTAGTTGAATGCACAGAACTGAAAGAAGTTTCACAAAATGCTTCTGTGTAGTTTTTATTTGAAGATATCCCTTTTTCCACTATAGGCCCCTTAGCTTTCAGAGTATCCACCTGCAGTTTCAACAGAAAGAGTGTTTCAGAACTGCTCAATCAAAAGTAAGCTTCAACTCTGTCAGTTGAATGCACAGAACAGAAAGAAGTTTCACAGAATTCTTCTGTGTAGTTTTTCTTTGAAGATATGTGTTTTTCCTCACAAGGCCCCTTAGCGTTGAGACTATCCACTTGCAGTGTCTACAGAAAGAGTGTTTCAGAACTGCTCAATCAAAAGTAAGCTTCAACTCTGTTAGTTGAATTTACAGAACATTAAGAAGTTTCACAGAATGCTTCTGTGTAGTTTTTATTTGAAGATGTACATTTTTCCACTATTGGCCCCTTAGCGCTTTGAATGTCCACTTGCAGTTTCTATAGAAAGAGTGTTGCAGAACTGCTCAATCAAAAGTAAGCTTCAAATCTGTTAGTTGAATGCATAGAACAGAAAGAAGTTTCACAGAATGCTTCTGTGTAGTTTTTATAAGAAGATATCCCTTTTTCCACTGTACGCCCTTTAGCACTCGAAATGTCAACTTGCAGTTTCTACAGAAAGAGTGTTGTAGAACTGCGCAATGAAAAGTAATTTTCAATTCGATGAGTTCAATGGACAGAACAGAAAGGAGTTTCACATATTGCTTCTGTGTAGTTTTTATTTGAAGACAGTTTTTTTTTCCAATATAGGCCCCTCAGCGCTCTGAATGTCAACTTCCAATTTGTACAGAAATTGTGTTTCAGAACTACTCAATCAAAAGTAGTCTTAAACTCTGTTAGTTGAATGCACAGAACAGAAAATGTTTCACAGAATTCTTCTGTGTAGTTTTTCTTTGATGATTGTGTTTTTCCTCCAAAGGCCCCTTAGCGTTCAGAATGTCCACTTGCAGTGTCTACAGAAAGAGTGATTCAGAACTGCTCAATCAAAAGTAAGCTTCACCTGTGTTAGTTGAACGTACAGAACAGGAAGATGTTTCACAGAATGTTTCTGTGTAGTTTTTATTTGAACATATACCTTTTTCCACTATGGCCCCTTCGCGCTTGGAATGTCCACTTGCAGCTTCTACAAAAAGAGTGTTTCAGAACTGTTCAATCAAAAGCAAGCTTCAAATCTGTTAGTTGAACGCGCAGAAGAGAAAGAACTTTCAGAGAATGTTTCTGTGTAGTATTTATTTGAAGATATCACTTTTTCCACTATAGGCCATTTAGCGCTGGAATGTGAACTTGCAGTTCCTACAGAAAGAGTGTTTCAGAAGTGCTCAATCAAAAGTAAGCTTCAACTCGGTTGGTTGAATGTACAGAACAGTATGTAGTTTCACAGAATGCTTCGGTGTAGTTTTTATTTGGAGACATTTCTTTCTCCGCTGTAGGACCCTTAGCGCTGGGAATGACAAATTGCAGTTTCTACAAAAAGAGTGTTTCAGAACTGCTCAATCAAAAGTAAGCTTCAACTCTGTTAGTTGAATGCACAGAACAGAAAGAAGTTTCACAGAACGCTTCTGTGTAGTTTTTCTTTGAAGATATGGATTTTCCCTCTAAAGGCCCCTTAGCGTTCAGAATGTCCACTTGCGGTTTCTACAGAAAGAGTGTTTCAGAACTGCTCAATCAAAAGTAAGCTTCAACTCTGTTAGTTGAATGCACAGAACAGAAGGAAGTTTCACAGAAGGCTTCTGTGTAGTTTTTATTTGAAGATATGAGTTTTACCTCTAAAGGCCCCTTAGCGTTCAGAATGTCCACTTGGAGTTTCTACAGAAAGAGTGTTTCAGAACTGCTCAATCAAAAGTATGCTTCAAATCTGTTAGTTGATTGTACAGAAGAGAAAGAGGTTTCACAGAATGCTTCTGTGTAGTTTTTATTTGAAGATATACCTTTTTCCACTATTGGGCCTTTCGCGCTTGGAATGTCCACTTGCAGCTTCTACAAAAAGAGTGTTTCAGAACTGCTCAATCAAAAGCAAGCTTAAACTCTGTTAGTTGAACGCACAGAACAGAAAGAAGTTTCACAGAATGTTTCTGTGTAGTTTTTATTTGAAGATATCCCTTTTTCCACTATAGGCCCTTTAGCGCTCGGAATGTCCACTTGCAGTTTCTACAGAAAGAGTGTTTCAGAAGTTCTCAATCAAAAGTAAGCTTCAACTCGGTTGATTGAATGTACAGAACAGTAAGAAGTTTCACAGAATGCTTCTGTGTAGTATTTATTTGGAGATATTCCTTTCTCCACTATAGGACCCTTAGCGCTAGGAATGACAACTTGCAGTTTCTACAAAAAGACTGTTTCAGAACTGCTCAATCAAAAGTAAGCTTCAACTCTGTTAGTTGAATGCACGGAACAGAAAGAAGTTTCACAGAACGCTTCTGTGTAGTTTTCATTGAAGATATACCTTCTTCCCCCATAGGCCCATTACCTTTCAGAATGTCCACTTGCAGTTTCTACAGAAAGAGTGTTTCAAAACTGCTCAATCAAAAGTAAGCTTCAAATCTGTTAGTTTAATGCACAGAACCCAAAGAAGTTTCACAGAATACTTCTGTGTAGTTTTTATTAGAAGATATCCCTTTTTCCTCTGTCGGCCCCTTAGCGTTCAGAATGTGCACTTGGACTTTCTATAGAAAGAGTGTTTCAGAACTCCTCAATCAAAAGTCAGCTTCAACTCTGTTAGTTGAATGCACAGAACAGAGAGAAGTTTCACAGAATTCTTCTGTGTAGTGTTTATTTGACGATATGACTTTTTCCTCTATAGGCCCTTTAGTGTTCAGAATATCCACTTGCAGTTTCTACAGAAAGAGTGTTTCAGAACTGCTCAATCAAAACTAAGCTTCAACTCTGTTAGTTGAATGCACAGAACAGAAAGTATTTTCATAGAATGCTTCTGTGTAGTTTTTATTTGAAGATATTCCTTTTTCCAGTGTAGGCCCCTTAGCGTTCAGAATGTTCACCTGGAGTTTCTAAAGAAAGAGTGTTTCAGATCTGCTCTATCAAACGTAAGCTTCAACTCTGTTAGTTGAAAACACAGAACAGAAAGTAGTTTCACAGAATGCTTCTGTGCAATTTTTATTTTAACATATTCCTTTTTCCACTATAGGCCCTTTAGCTTTAGGAATGTCAACTTGCCGTTTCTACAGAAAGAGTGTTTCAGAACTCCTCAATCAAAAGTAGGCTTCAACTCTGTTAGTTGAATGCACAGAACAGAAAGAAACTTCACAGAATGCTTCTGTGTAGTTTTTATTCGAAGGTATTCCTTTTTCCACTATAGGCCCTTTAGCGTTCAGAATGTCCACTTGCAGTTTCTACAGAAAGAGTGTTTCAGAACTGCTCAATCAAAACTAAGCTTCAACACTGTTAGTTGAATGCACAGAACAGAAAGAAGTTTCACAGAATGCTTCTGTGTAGTTTTTATTCGGAGATATTACTTTTTCCACAATAGGCCCCTTAGCACCTCGAATGTCCACTTGCAGTTTCTATTGAAAGGGTGTTTCAGAACTGCTCAATCAAAAGTAAGCTTCAACTCTGCTGGCTGAATGCATAGAACAGAAAGAAGTTTCACAAAATGCTTCTGTGTAGATTTTATTTGAAGATATCCCTTTTTCCACAATAGTCCCCTTAGCGTTCAGAATGTCCAATTGCAGTTCCTACAGAAAGAGTGTTTCAGAACTGCTCAATCAAAAGTAGTTTTCAACTGTGTCAGATGAATCCACAGAACAGAAAGAAGTTTCATAGAATGCTTCTGTATCGTTTTTATTTGAAGATATTCCTTTATCCACTATAGGCTCCTTAGCATTCAGAATGTGCACATGGAGTTCCTAAAGAAAGAGTGTTTCAGAATTGCTCTATCAAATGTAAGCTTCAAGTCTGTTAGTTGAATGCACAGAACAGAAAGAAGTTTCACAGAACGATTCTGTGCAGTTTTTATTTTAAGATATTCCTTTTTCCACTATAGGCCCTCTAGCGCTAGGATTGTCAACTTGCAGTTTCTACAGAAAGAGTGTTTCAGAACTCCTCAATCAAAAGTCAGCTTCAACTCTGTTAGTTGAATGCACAGAACAGAAAGAAGTTTCACAGAATGCTTCTGTGTAGTTTTTATTCGAATGTATTCCTATTTCCACTATAGGCTCTTTAGCGTTCAGAATGTCCACTTCAGTTTCTACAGAAAGAGTGTTTCAGAACTGCTCAATCAAAACTCAGCTTCAACTCTGTTAGTTGAATGCACAGAACAGAAAGAAGTTTCACAGAATGCTTCTGTGTAGTTTTTATTTGGGGATATTACTTTTTCCAGTCTAGGGCCCTTAGCGCTTCGAATGTCCACTTGCAGTTTCTACAGAAAGGGTCTTTCAGAACTGCTCAATCAAAAGTAAGCTTCAACTCTGTTACCTGAATTCACAGAACATAAAGAAGTTTCACAAAATGCTTCTGTGTAGATTTTATTTGAAGATATCCCTTTTTCCACAATAGTCCCCTTAGCGTTCAGAATGTCCGCTTGCAGTTCCTACAGAGTGTTTCAGAACTGCTCAATCAAAAGTAGTCTTCAACTCTGTTAGATGAATGCACAGAACAGAAAGAAGTTTCACAGAATGCTTCTGTGTTGTTTTTATTTGAGGATATTCCTTTTTCCACTATAGGCCCCTTAGCACTCTTAATATCCACTTCCAGTTTGTACAGAAAGAAGGTTTCAGAACTATTCAATCAAAAGTAAGCTTCAACTCTGTTTGTTGAATGCACAGAACAGAAACAAGTTTGACAAAATTCTTCTGTGTAGTATTTATTTGAAGATATCCCTTTTTCCACTATAGGCCCTTTTGCGTTCAGAATGTCCACTTGCAGTTTCTACAGAAAGAGAGTTTCAGAACTGCTCAATCAAAACTAAGCTTCAACTCTGTTAGTTGAATGCAGAGAACAGAAATAAGATTCACAGAATGCTTCTGTGTAGTTTTTATTCGGAGATATTTCTTTTTCCACTATAGGCCATTTGGCACTCCGAATGTCCACTTGCAGTTTCTACAGAAAGAGTGTTTCAGTACTGCTCAATCAAAACTAAGCTTCAACTCTGTTACTTGAATGCACAGAACAGAAAGAAATTTCACAGAATGCTTCTGTGTAGTTTTTCTTTGAAGATATGAGTTTTTCCTCTAAAGGCCCCTTAGCGTTCAGAATGTCCACTTGCAGTTTCTACAAAAAGAGTGTTTCAGAGCTGCTCAATCAAATGTAAGCTTCAACTCTGTTAGTTGAATGTACAGAACAGAAAGATGTTTCACAGAATGCTTCTGTGTAGTTTTTATTTGAAGAAATTCCTTTTTCCACTATTTGTCACTGAGCACTTGGAATGTCCACTTGCAGCTTCTACAAAAGAGTGTTTCAGATGTGCTCAATCAAAAGCAAGCTTCAACTCTGTTAGTTGAATGTAGGGAACAGAAAGAATTTTCACAGAACGCTTCTGTGTACTTTTTATTTGAAGATATCCCTTTTTCCACTATAGGCCACTTAGCGTTCAGAATGTGCACTTAGAGTTTCTACAGAAAGAGTGTTTCAGAACTGCTGTATTGAAAGTAAGATTCAAGTCTGTTAGTTGAAAGCACAGAACAGAAAGAAGTTTCACAGAATGCTTCTGTGTAGTTTTTATTCGGGGATATTACTTTTTCCACTCTATGGCCCTTAGCGCTTCGAATGTCCACTTGCAGTTTCTACAGAAAGGGTGTTTCAGAACTGCTCAATCAAAAGTAAGTTTCAACACTCTTAGTTGAAAGCACAGAACAGAAAGTAATTTCACAGAATGCTTCTGTGTAGTTTTTATTTGGAGATATTTCTTTTTCCAGAATACGTCATTTAGCACTCAGAAAGTCCACTTGCAGTTTCTACAGAAAGGGTGTTTCAGAACTGCAGAATCAAAATTAAGCTTCAACTCTTAGTTGAATTTAGATTACAGAACGAAGTTTCACAGAAATCTTCTGTGAAATTTTTATTTGAAGATATTCCTTTTTCCACTATAGGCACCTTAGCGCTCCGAATGTCCACTTGCAGTTTATACAGAAAGGGTGTTTCGGAACTGCTCAATCAAAAGTAAGCTTCAACTCTGTTAGTTGAATGCACAGAACAGAAAGAAGTTTCAGAGTTTGCTTCTGTGTAGTTTTCATTTGGAGATATTCCTTTTTCCACTACAGGACCCCTAGCGTTCAGAATGTCCCCTTGCAGTTTCTAGAGAAAGTGTGTTTCAGAACTGCTCAATCAAAAGTAAGCTTTAACTCTGTTAGTTGAATGCACAGAACAGAAAGTATTTTCACAGAATGCTTCTGTGCAGTTTTTATTTGAAGATATTCCTTTTTCCACTATAGGCCCCTTAGCGCTCTGAATGTCCACCTGCATTCTCCAAAGAAAGAGTGTTTCAGAACTGCTCAATCAAAAGTAAACTTCAACTCTGTTTGTTGTATGCACAGAACAGTAAGAAGTTTCACAGAATGCTTCTGTGTAGTTTTTATTTGAAGATATTTCTTTTTCCTCTATAGGCCCTTTAGCGCTCGAAATGTCAACTTATAGTTTCTACAGAGAGAGTATTTCAGAACTCCTCAATCAAAAGTCAGCTTGAACTCTGTTAGTTGAATGGATACAACAGAAAGAAGTGTCACAGAATGCTTATGTGTAGTTTTTATTTGAAGATATTACTTTTTCCACTGTAGGCCCCTTAGCGCTCAGTGTGTCCACTTGCATTCTCCAAAGAAAGAGTGTTTCAGAACTGCTCAATCAAAAGTAAGCTTCAACTCGGTTAGGGGAATGCACAGAACAGAAAGAAGTTTCACAGAATGCTTCTGTGTAGTTTTTATTTGAAGATATCCCTTATTCCACTATAGGCCCTTTAGTTTTCGAAATGTCAACTTGCAGTTTCTACAGAAAGAGTGTTTCAGAACTGTGCAATGAAAAGTAAGCTTCAATTCGGTGAGCTTAATGGACAGAACAGCAAGAAGTTTCACAGAGTGCTTCTGTGTAGTTTTAATTTGAAGATATTCCTTTTTCCACTGTAGGCCCCTTAGCGCTCAGAATGTCCACTTGCAGTTTCTACAGAAAGAGAGTTTCAGAACTGCTCAATAAAAAGTAAGCTTCAAATCTGTTAGTTGAATGCACAGAACAGAAAGAAGTTTCACAAAATAGTTCTGTGTAGTTTTATTTGAAGGTATTCCTTTTTCCACTGTAGGCCCCTTAGCTTTCAGAATGTCCACTTGCAGATTCTACAAAAAGAGTGTTTCAGAACTGCTCAATCAAAAGTAAGCTTCAACTCTGTTAGATGAATGCACAGAACAGAAAGAAGTTTCACAGAATTCTTCAGTGTAGTTTTTATTTGAAGATATTCCTTTTTCCACTATAGGCCCCTCAGCGCTCTGAATGTCCACTTCAAATTTCTACAGAGTGTTTCAGAACTACTCAATCAAAAGTAAGCTTCAGCTCTGTTAGTTGAATGCACAGAACAGAAAGAAGTTTCACAAAATGCTTCTGTGTAGTTTTTATTTGTAGATATCCCTTTTTCCCCTATAGGCCCCTTAGCGTTCAGAATGTGCACTTGCAGTTTCTACATAAAGAGTGTTTCAGAACTGCTCAATCGAAAGTAAGCTTCAACTCTGTTAGTTGAATGCACAGAAAAGAAAGAAGTTTCACAGAATTCTTCTGTGTAGTTTTTCGTTGAATATATGTGTTTTTCCTCCAAAGGCCACTTAGCGTTCAGAATGTCCACTTGCAGCTTCTACAGAAAGAGTGTTTTAAAAGTGTTCAATCAAAAGTAATCTTCGACTCTGTTAGTTGAATGTACAGAACAGAAAGTGGTTTCACAGAGTGCTTCTGTGTAGTTTTTATTTGAAGATATACCTTTTTCCACTACTGGCCCCTTCGCGCTTGGAATGTCCACTTGCAGCTTCTACAAAAAGAGAGTTTCAGAACAGTTCAATGAAAAGTAAGCTTCAGCTCTGTTAGTTGAACGCACAGAGCAGAAAGGTGTTTCACAGAATGTTTCTGTGTAGTTTTTATTTGAAGATATTCCTTCTTCCCAGATAGGCCCCTTAACTTTCATAATGTCCACTTTCAGTTTCTACAGAAATTGTGTTTCAGAACTGCTCAATCAAAAGTAAGCTTCAACTCTGTTAGTTGAATGCACAGAACACAAAGTAGTTTCACAGAATGCTTCTGTGCAGTATTTATATGAAGATATCCATTTTTCCTCTATAGGCCCCTTAGCGTTCAGAATGTGCACTTGGAGTTTCTTCAGAAAGAGTGTTTCAGAACTGCTCTATCAAAAGTAACCTTCAACTCTATTAGTTGTATGCAGAGAACAGAAATAAGTTTCACAGAATGCTTCTGTGTAGTTTTTGTTTGAAGATATTTCTTTTCCACTAAAAGCCCTTTAGCGCTCGGATTGTCAATTTGCAGTTTGTACAGAAAGAGTGTTTCAGAACTACTCAATCAAAAGTAAGCTTCAACACTGTTAGTTTAATGCACAGAACAGAAAGATGTTTCACAGAATGCTTCTGTGTAGTTTTTATTCGAAGATATTCCTTTTTCCAATATAGGCCCATTAGGGTCCAGAATGTCCACTTGCAGTTTCTACAGAAAGAGTGTTTCAGAACTGCTCAATCAAAACTAAGCTTCAACTCTGTTAGTTAAATGCACAGAACAGAAAGAAGTTGAACAGAATGCTTCTGTGTAGTTTCTGTTCGGAGATATTTCTTTTTCCACTATAGGCCCCTTAAGGCTCCGAATGCCCACTTGCAGTTTCTCCAGAAAGGGTGTTTCAGAACTGCTCAATCAAAGGTAACCTTCAACTCTGTTAGTTGAATGCACAGAACAGGAAGAAGTTTCACAGAATGCTTCCGTGTAGTTTTTATTTGAAAATATCCCTTATTCCACAATAGGCCCTTTAGCGCTCGAAATGTCAAATTGCAGTTTCTACAGAAAGAGTGTTTCAGAACTGCACAATGAAAAGTAAGCTTCAATTCGGTGAGTTGAATGGACAGAAAGCAAGAAGTTTCACAGAATGCTTCTGTGTAGTTTTAATTTGAAGATAACCCTTTTTCCACTATTGGGCACTTAGCGCTTCGAATGTCCACTTGCAGTTTCTACAGAAAGAGTGTTGCATAACTGGTCAATAAAAGTAAGCTTCAACTCTTTTAGTTGAATGCACAGAACAGATAGAAGTTTCACAGAATGCTTCTGTGTAGTTTTTATTTGTAGTTATCCCTTTTTCCACTAGAGGCCCTTTAGCGCTCGTTATGCCAAATTGCAGTTTCTACAGAAAGAGTGTTTCAGAACTGCTCAATCAAAATTAAGCTTCAACAAGGTTAGGGGAATGCACAGAAGAGAAAGAAGTTTCACAGAATGCTTCTGTGTAGTTTTATTTGAAGATATCCCTTATTCCACTATAGGCCCTTTAGTGCTCGAAATGTCAACTAGCAGTTTCTACAGAAAGAGTGTTTCAGAACTGCGCAATGAAAAGTAAGCTTCAATTCGGTGAGTTGAATGGACAGAACAGCAAGAAGTTTCACAGAATGCTTCTGTGTAGTTTTAATTTGAAGATATTCCTTTTTCCGCTGTAGGCCTATTAGCGCTCGAATGTCAACTTGCAGTTTCTACAAAAGAGTGTTTCAGAACTGCTCAATCAAAAGTAACTTCAACTCTGTTAGTTGAATGCACAGAAAGAAAGAAGTTCACAAAATGCTTCTGTGTAGTTTTATTTGAAGTATTCCTTTTTCCACTATAGGCCCTTCAGCGTTCAGAATGTCCACTTGAAGATTCTACAAAAGAGTGTTTCAGAACTGCTCAGTCAAAGTAAGCTTCAACTGTGTTAGTTGAATGCACACAGGAAAGAGTTTCACAGAATCTTCTGTGTATTTTATTTGAAGATATTCCTTTTCCACTATAGGCCCTCAGCGCTCTGAATGTCCACTTCCACTTTCTACAGAGTGTTTCAGAACTACTCAATCAAAAGTAAGCTTCAACCTGTTAGTTGAATGCACAGAACAGAAAGAAGTTTCACAAAATGCTTCTGTGTAGTTTTTATTTGAAGATATCCTTTTTCCCATAGGCCCTTAGCGTTCAGAATGTCCACTTACAGTTTCACAGAAAGAGTGTTTCAGAACTGCTCATCAAAAGTAACTTCAACCTGTTAGTTGAATGCAAGAACAGAAAGAAGATTCACAGAATGCTTCTGTGTAGTTTTTATTTGAAGACAACCTTTTTCCAATATTGCCCCTTAGCGCTTCGAATGTCCACTTGCATTTCTAGAAAGAGGTGCAGAATGCTCATTCAAAAGTAAGCTTCAACTCTGTTAGTTGAATGCACAGAACAGTAAGAAGTTTCACAGAATGCTTCTGTGTAGTTTTTATTTGAAGATATTACTTTTTCCACTATAGGCCCTTTAGAGCTAGGAATGTCAACTTGCAGTTTCTACAGAAAGAGTGATTCAGAACTCCTCAATCAAGAGTCTGCTTCAACTCTGTTACTTAAAAGCACAGAACAGAAAGAAGTTTCACAGAATGCTTCTGTGTAGTTTTTATTCGAAGATATTACTTTTTCCACTATAGGCCCTTTAGCGTTCAGAATGTCCACTTGCAGTTTCTACAGAAAGAGTGTTCAGAACTGCTCAGTCAAAACTGAGCTTCAACTCTGTTAGTGAATGCACAGAACAGAAAGAAGTTTCACAGAATGCTTCTGTGTAGTTTTTATTTGAAGATATTCTTTTTCCACTATAGGCCCCTTAGCGCTCAGAATGTCCACTGCAGTTTCTACAGAAAGAGTATTTCAGAACTCCTCAATCAAAAGTCATCTTCAATTCTGTTAGTTGAATGGACAGAACAGAAAGAAGTTTCACAGAATGCTTCTGTGTAGTTTTTATTCGAAGATATTCCTTTTTCCACTATAGGCCCCTTAGTGTTCAGAATGTCCACTTGCAGTTTCTACAGAAAGAGTGTTTCAGAACTGCTCAATCAAAACTAAGCTACAACTCTGTTAGTTGAATGCGCGGAAAAGAAAGAAGTTTCACAGAATGCTTCTGTGTAGTTTTTATTCGGACATATTACCTTTTCCACTATAGGCCCTTAGCGATCCGAATGTCCACTTGCAGTTTCAACAGAAAGGGTGTTTCAGAACAGCTCAATCAAAAGTAAGATTCAACTTTGTTAGTTGAATGCACAGAACAGAAAGAAGTTTCACAGAATGCTCCTGTGTGGTTTTAATTGAAGATATCACTTTTTCTACTGTAGGCCCTTTAGCGCTCGAAATATCAACTTGCAGTTTCTACTGAAAGAGTGTTTCAGAACTGCGCAATGAAATCAAGCTTCAATTCGATGAGTTGAATGGACAGAATAGCAAGAAGTTTCACAGAATTTTCTGTGTAGTTTTTATTGAAGATATTCCTTTTTCCAGTATAGGCCCCGTAGCGCTCAGAATGTCCCCTTGCAGTTTCTACAGAAAGGTGTTTCAGAACTGCTGAATATAAAGTAAGGTTCAAATCTCTTAGTTGAATGCACAGAGCAGAAAAAGTTTCACAGAATGCTTCTGTGTAGTTTTATTTGAAGATATCCCGTATTCCACTATAGGACCTTTGGTGCTCGAAATGTCAACATGCAGTTTCTACAGAAAGCGTGTTTCAGAACTGCTCAATCAAAAGTAAGCTTCCACTGTGTTACTTGAATGCACAGAAAAGAACGTTGTTTCACAAAATGCTTCTGTGTTCTTTTTATTGAAGATATTCCTTTTTCCACTATTGACCCCTTAGCTTTCAGAATGTCCACTTGCAGTTTCTACTGTGTCGTTTTAATTTGAAGATATTCCTTTTTCCCCTACAGGCCCCTCAGCACTCTGAATGTCCACTTGCAGTTTCTACAGAAAGAGTGTTTCAGAACTACACAATCAAAAGCAAATTCAACTCTGTTAGTTGAATGAACGGAACAGAAAGAAGTTTCACAGAACGCTTCTGTGTAATTTTTATTTGAAGATATCCCTTTTTCTTCTATAGGCCCTTACCTTTCAGAAAGTGCACTTGGAGTTTCTCAGAAAGAGTGTTTCAGAACTGCTCAATCAAAAGTAAGCCTCAGCTCTGTTAGTGAATGCACAGAACAGAAAGAAGTTTCACAGAATGCTTCTGTGTAGATTTATTTGAACATAAAACTTTTTCCACTATAGGCCCATTAGCGCTAGGAATGTCAACTTGCAGTTTCTACATAAAGAGTGTTTCAGAACTGCTCAATCAAAAGTAAGCTTCAACTCTCTTAGTTGAATGCAGAGAACAGTAAGAAGTTTCAGAGAATGCTTCTGTGTAGTTTTGTTTGAAGATATACATTTTTCCCCTATAGGGCCATTAGCGCTCGAAATGTCAACTTGTAGTTTCTACAGAGAGAGTATTTCAGAACTCCTCAATCAAAAGTCATCTTCAACTATGTTAGTTGAATGGACAGAACAGAAGAAGTTTCACAGAATGGTTCTGTGTAGTTTTATTCGAAGATATTACTTTTCCACTATAGGCCCCATAGTGTTCAGAATGTCCACTTGCAGTTTCTACAGAAAGATTGTTCAGAACTGCTCAATCAAAAGTAAGCTACAACACTGTTATTTGAATGCACAGAAAGAAAGAAGTTTCACAGAATGCTTCTGTGTTGTTTTTATTCGGACATATTCCTTTTTCACTATAGGCCCTTAGCGCTCCGAATGTTCACTTGCAGTTTCTACAGAAAGGGTGTTTCAGAACAGCTCAATCAAAAGTAGCTTCAAATTGTTAGTTGAATGCACAGAACAGAAAGAAGTTCACAGAATGCTCCTGTGTGTTTTTAATTGAATATATCCCTTTTCCACTGTAGCCCTTTAGCGCTCGAAATATCAACTTGCAGTTTATACAGAAAGAGGTTTCAGAACTGTGCAATGAAAAGCAAGCTTCAAATCGATGAGTTGAATGACAGAATAGCAAGAAGTTTCACAGAATTCTTCTGTGTAGTTTTTTTGAAGATATTCCTTTTTCCTCTAGGCCCCTTAGCGTCAGAATGTCCACTTGCAGTTTCTACAGAAAGGGTGTTTCAGAACTGCTGAATCAAAAGTAAGGTTCAACTCTCTTAGTGAATGCACAGAACAGAAAGAAGTTTCACAGAATGCTTCTGGGTAGTTTTTATTTGAAGATATTCCTTTTTCCACTATAGGCCCTTTAACGCTAGGAATGTCAACTTGCAGTTCTACAGAAAGAGTGACTCAGAACTCCTCAATCAAAAGTAAGCTTCAACTCTGTTACTTCAATGCACAGAACAGAAAGAAGTTTCACAGAATGCTCTGTGTAGTTTTATTCGAAGATATTACTTTTCCACTATAGGCCTTTAGTTCAGAATGTCCACATGCAGTTTCTACAGAAAGAGTGTTTCAGACTGCTCAATCAAACTGAGCTTCAAATCTGTTAGTGAATGCACAGAACAGAAGAAGTTTCACAAATCCTTCTGTTAGTTTTGATCGGAGTTATTCGTTTTCAACTGTAGGCCCTTAGCGCTCCGAATGTCCACTTGCAGTTTCTACAGAAAGGTGTTCAGAACTGCTGAATCAAAAGTAAGGTTTAACTCTCTTAGTGAATGCACAGAACAGAAAGAAGGTTTCACAGAATGCTTCTGTGTAGTTTTTATTTGAAGATATCCTTTTTCCACTGTTGGCCCTTTAGCGAGTCGAATGTCAACTTGCAGTTTCTACAGAAAGAGTGTTTCAGAACTGTTCAATCAAAAGTAAGCTTCAACTCTGTTAGTTGAATGCACAGAGCAGTAAGAAGTTTCACAGAATGCTTCTGTGTAGTTTTTATTTGGAGATGATACTTTCTCCACTATAGACCCTTAGACTAGGAATGACAACTTGCAGTTTCTACAAAAGAGTGTTTCAGAACTGCTCAATGAAATGTGAGCTTCAACTCTGTTAGTTGAATGCACAGAACAGAAGAAAATTTCGCAGAACGATTCTGTGTAGTTTTTATTTGAAGATATTCCTTCTTCCACTCTAGGCCCCTTAGCTTCAGAATGTCCACTTGCAGTTTCTACAGAGTGTTTCAGAACTGCTCAATCAAAGTAGGTTCAACTCCGTTAGTTGAATGCACAGAACACAAAGCAGTTTCACAGAATACTTCTGTGTAGTTTTTATTTGAAGATATCCCTTTTTCCTCTATAGGCCCTTAGCGTTCAGAATGTGCACTTGGAATTTCTACGGAAAGAGTGTTTCAGAACTGCTCTATCAAAAGTAAGGTTCAACTCTCTTAGTTGAATGCACAGAACAGAAAGAATTCACAGAATGCTTCCGTTGTAGTTTTTATTTGAAGTATTACTTTTTCCACTATAGGCCCTTTAGCGCTAGAATGTCACTTGCGGTTTCTACAGAAAGAGTGACTCAGAAACTCCTCAATCAAAGTCAGCTTCAACTCTGTTACTTGAATGCACAGAACAGAAAGAAGTTTCACAGAATGCTTCTGTGCAGTTTTTATATGGAGAAATTCCTTTTCCACTAGAGGGCCCTTAGCGCTCCGAATGTCCACTTGCAGTTTCTACAGAAAGGGTGTTTCAGAACAGCACAATCAAAAGTACGTTTCAACTTTGTTTGTTGAATGCACAGAAAAGAAAGAAGTTTCACAGAATGCTCCTGTGTGGTTTATTTGAAGATATCCCTTTTTCCACTCTAGGCCTTAAGCGCTCGAAATATCAACTTGCACTTTCTACAGAAAGAGTTTTTCAGAACTGCGCAATGAAAAGCAAGCTTCAATTCGATGAGGTGAATGGACAGAACAGCAAGAAGTTTCAAGAATGCTTCTGTGTAGTTTTTGTTTGAAGATATTCCTTTTCCCCTACTGGCCCCTCATGCTCTGAATGTCCACTTCCACTTCCTACAGACAGAGTGTTTCAGAACTACACAATCAAAAGCAAGCTTCAACTCTGTTAGTTGAATGAACGGAACAGAAAGAAGTTTCACAGAACACTTCTGTGTAATTTTTATTTGAAGATATCCCTTTTTCCTCTATAGATCACTTAGGTTTCAGAAAGTACACTTGGAGTTTCAGAAAGAGTGTTTCTGGACTGCTCAATCAAATGTAGGCTTCAGCTCTGTCAGTTGAATGCACAGAACAGAAAGAAGTTTCACAGAATGCTTCCGTGTAGTTTATTTGAACATAACCCTTTTTCCACTTTAGGCCAGTTACGCCAGGAATTTCAACATGCAGTTCTACAGAAAGAGTGTTTCAGAACTGCTCAGTCAAAGTAAGCTCAACTCTGTTAGTTGATGCAGAGAACAATAAGAGTTTCACACAATGCTTGTGTAGTTTATTTAAAAATATAACTTTGTCCACTATAGGGCCTTTAGCGCTCGAAATGTCAAATTGTAGTTTCTACAGAGAGAGTATTCAGAACTCCTCAATCAAAAGTCATCTCAACTCTGTTAGTTGAACGCCAAGAGAAAGAATATTCACAGAATGCTTCTGTGTAGTTTTATTTGAAGATATTCCTTTTTCACTTATAGTCTCTCAGCGCTTGAATATCCACATCCACTTCTACAGAAAGAGTGTTTATCAGAACTACTCAATCAAAAGTATGCTTCAACTCTGTTAGTTGAATGAACAGAAACAGAAAGGAGTTATAACAAATGCTTCTGTGTAGTTTTTATTGAGAGATTTTCGTTTTCCATATAGGCCCCTAGCGGTTCAGAATGTCTGCTTGCAGTTTCTACGGAAGAGGTTTCAGAACGGCTCAATCAAAGAAGCTTCAACTCTGTTAGTTGAATGCACAGAACAGAAAGAAGATTCACAGAAGCTTCTGTGACTTTTTATTTGAAGATATCCCTTATTCCACAATAGCCTTATATCGCTCAAATGCGACTTGGAGTTTCTAAGAAAGAGTGTTTCAGAACTGCGCAATGAAAAGTAAGCTTCAATTCAGTGAGTTGAATGGACAGAGCAGCAGAAGTTCACACAATGCTCCTGTGTGGTTTTTATTGAAGATATCACTTTTTCACTGTAGGCCCTTTAGCGCTCGAAATATCAACTTGCAGTTCTACAGAAAGAGTGTTAAGAACTGCGGCAATGAAAAGCAAGCTTCAATTCGATGAGTTGAATGGTCAGAACAGCAGAAGTTTCACAGAATTCTTCTGTGACTTTTTATTTGAAATATTCCTTTTCCAGTATAGCCCTTACGCCAGAATGTCCACTTGCAGTTCAACAGAAAGGGTGTTTCAGAACTGCTGAATCAAAAGTAAGGTTCAACTCTCTCAGTTGAATGCACAGAACAGAAAGAAGCTTCACAGAATGCCTTCTTTGTAGTTTTTATTTGAAGATATGCCCTTTCCACTATAGGCCTTTAGCGGTCGGAATGTCAACTTGCAGTTTCTACAGAAAGAGGGTTTCAGAACTGCTCAACAAAAGTATGCTTCAACTACGTTAGTTGAATGCACAGAGCAGTAAGTAGTTCACAGAATGTTCTGTGTAGTTTTTATTGGAGTTTTCCTTTCTCCACTATAGACCCTTAGCACTAGGAATGACAACTTGCAGTTCTACAAAAAAGAGTGTTTCAGAACTGCTCAATGAAACGTGAGCTCATTTCTGTTAGTTGAATCAAAACAGAAAGAATTTCGCAGAACATTCTGTGTAGTTTTATGAACATATTCCTTTTTCCCCTTTAGGACCCTAGCTTTCAGAATGTCCACTTGCACTTTCTCAGAAAGAGTGTTCAGAACTGCTCAATCAAAAGTAAGGTTCAACTCTGTTAGTTGAATGCACAGAACACAAAGAATTTCACAGAATACTTCTGTGTAGTTTTTATTTGAAGATATCCCTTTTTCCTCATAGGCCCTTTAGCGGTTTGAATGTCAACATGCAGTTTCTACAGAAAGAGTGATTCTGAACTGCTCAATCAAAGTAGCTTCAAATCTATTTGTTGAATATACAGAAGAGTAAAGAGATTCACGGAATGCTTCTGTGTAGTATTATTGGAGATATTCCTTCTCCTCTATATACCCTTAGCGCTAGGAATGACAACTTGCAGTTCTACAAAAATAGTGTTTCAGAACTCACAATCAAAAGTAAGCTTCAACTCTGTAGTGAATGCACAGACAGAAAGAAGTTTCACAGAATGCTTCTGTGTAGTTTTTATTTGAAGATATTACTTTTTCCACTATAGGCCTTAATTGCTAGGAATGTCAACTTGCAGTTGCTACAGAAAGAGTGTTCAGAACTCCTCAATCAAAAGTCAGCTTCAACTCTGTCAGTTGAATGCACAGAACAGAAAGAAGTTTCACAGAATGATTCTGTAGTTTTTATTGGAACATATTCCTTTTTCCTGTATAGGCCTTTTAGCTTTCAGAGTGTCCGCTTGCAGTTTCTACACAAAGAGTTTTCAGAACTGCTCAATCAAAACTCTGCTTCAACACTGTTAGTTGAATGCACAACAGAAAGAAGTTTCGCAGAATGCTTCCGTGTACTTTTTTATTCGGAGATATTACTTTTTCCACTCTAGGCTCCTTAGCGTCCGAATGTCCACTTGCAGTTTCTACAGAAAGGGTGTTCAGAACCTCAATAAAAAGTAAGCTTCAATCTGTTAGCTGAATGCACAGAACAGAATGAAGTTCACAAAATGCTTCTGTGTAGATTTTTATTGAAGATATCCCTTTTTCCACA